>NC_084632.1:24587089-24867089 GCF_033978795.1 Nerophis ophidion | reverse complement strand
GTTTGTAATCATCATTTAGATCCAAACAACCAGATAGAATGGGAACCAAACAATGATCCGTCTTTGCAAGATGATATTAATGTGTTAAATTCAAACACAAACACACAAGCCTCTACACAGCATCACGAGGTGTTGGGAGGGGCGACACCCTCGGGGGAATGTTTGGATTTTTCGGAGGTGGTGGGGGTCATGCAGAACCAACCGTCAACGGCTGACCAATCAATTTCAAATGAGACCCAGAGGGGTGATGGGGTAAATGTCTTGAGGAGGGAAACATTCAACAATATACAACTATCCAGCGTTTTAACTTTTCCTCAAAACAACGATGTAACAGATTACGCCACATTTTACCGCGGAGTCTTGGGGAGCCTTAAAAAGCTGACACAGATGGTAACTAAGGAAGCTAGACCCGGCGATATCATTCAATTGGAGTTATCCGGTGAAAGTGCAAATCAACACACTTCATTTACATTTCGAAACGATGCCGGGGCTGTGATGAATGCTTTTCAAGATGTGTTAGATCTGTTGGTACAATCAAACGTTGAAATATTGAACGATGAAGAAATACAGGTGATGGTCCAGGTGATACATAACCCTCGAGGTGGTGTAAGAAGAAAAATCGAAACCCTTTTGGAACATGAAATCCACAGAAAAAAAGCTCGTTATCTTTACAATCCATTAAACTCGAATAATCAACTATGTTTTGCCATTAGCCTAGCAAGTCTGTTACATCCTGAATTTACAGATAGCCAGGCTGTGGCGGAGGCTGAAAAAATACAGAGAAAAGCGGGCTTAGACGAACAGACTTCCGTCACTTTCAGTCATATTCGTGAATTTGAAAAAGTGGTACGTCGTAAAATTGTCATACTGTACAGAGAAGAGGGCCAACGACCCCTCTCACGGTTCGAGACGGATTACCCAAAATCAGAAAATCCGTTGTATCTGTATTTATCTCAGAATCATTACAGCGGTATCATTAACATTAAAGGTTTTTTGTCAAAACCGCACGTTTGTCACTACTGTTACCAAGGGTACGACAAACCCGACAGACACAAATGCGACGGCTATTGCTTGGTCTGTACACAAAACGGGTGTGTAAAAATAGAGGGGAAAACTGTGCTTTGCAGGGATTGCAACATGTGGTGTCGTTCTCCTGCATGTCTCCTCAGACACAGGGTAAAACACCGGGTTATGGAAAAACTCGTCAGCAACTGCGATCGGCGAAAGAAATGCCTTAAATGCAACCTATTTTACGATGTACCTGTGGCTACAGGTATCGCTAAACACACGTGCCCTAAGTTAAAATGTCAAATATGTAAAGAAGAGCTACCTCGCAGTGACTCAGAGACACCTGAAACACGACATCTTTGCTATATACAACCCCAACCACGTGAAGTAAACCACAATGATAATATCATATTCTATGATTTTGAGACGTTTGTCGATGACAATCACACTCACATTCCCTTTCTAGTCTGTACCAAGACGCTGCAAGGAGAAGAGTGGTGTGCTTTTGGACTGGATTGTGTTACAGTTTTCCTCAATCATTTCAGGAAACCTCGTTATCTTAAATCTACATTTATAGCCCACAATTCGAGAGGATTTGACGGTTACTTGATTCTGAGAGGCATGGTACGGCTGGGTATAGCACCCTTAATTATCATGCAGGGGAGTAAAGTTCTCTGTTTTAAAGACCCTGATTTTTTGCAAAAATACATTGACTCGCTTTCCTTCCTTACCATGCCGCTTAGCGCTATGCCAAAAGCGTTAGGACTCGGTGATTGCTGGTCCAAGGGGTATTTTCCTCACAAATTTAGTTCGGAGGAACATTTAAATTATGTCGGAAAATACCCCGCAATCAGCAATTACGGTGTAGAACGCATGACACCTGTTGAACGCACCAAGTTTGAGACGTGGTATCAAAATGAGAAAAGCGAGGTCTTTGATTTTCAAAAACAAGCGGTACACTACTGTAAAAACGACGTCAATGTTCTTCGTGAGGGTTGCATCAAATTTAGAGCCGAGTTTACGAGCGAGACGGGTGTTGACCCCTTCTCCCGTATCACCATAGCCTCGGCCTGCATGAAGGTGTTTGTGACTAATTTCCTCGAGCCGCGTTCTCTAGCCATACCTTCCCCGGATAACTACCGAGGGTTGTGTAAAAAATACTCACACACCAGCATCCAATGGTTAGAATGGGAGTCGCATCGTCGTGGTATTTTCATTCAGCATGCTTTAAACAAAGGCGAAAAACAGATGGGGGCATACTTTGTGGATGGGTTTGCTATAATCGGTGGCAAACCATTCGTCTGGGAATTTCAGGGGTGTTTTTATCACGGATGCCCGACGTGTTTCGAACCCGGTGCTGTATGCCCTTTGACAAACACACCGTTCGAGGAGTTGCACAAGGCTACCGAGAAAAAAATGAAAGCGTTAAAGCGTGACCACAAGGTCAACATCATCGTCATCAGAGAGCACGAGTGGAATGAAATGAAAAAATCAAATCCTAGGGTAATAGACTTTCTCAAAACACGCAATTACCCCGCACCTCTCATGCCTCGAGACGCTCTTTATGGAGGTAGGACAAGCGCCTTTTGCTTGAGGCACACGGCGGGTGAGAACCAGCGTGTATTGTATGAGGATGTCACCTCTCTCTACCCGTACGTCAACAGCGCATTTCCTTACCCCCTGGGTCATCCTGTCATCATCCACACGGATTTTGACGATGTTGGAAACTATTTCGGTCTGGTCAGAGCCGTTGTTCACCCTCCTCGAGGTCTCTATTTCCCTGTGCTACCCTACAGAACGGTCAAGGGTAAACTAGTGTTTACACTTTGCCGCACATGCGCAGAAAACAATAACCAGCAGGAACCCTGCGAACATGATGAGGAAGGAAGGGCATTGACGGGAGTCTGGGTCACGCTCGAATTCAACAAAGCTTTACAGTTGGGATACAGAGTCGGTAAGATTACGGAGGTGTGGCACTTTGAAGAACGGAGCGAAACCGTTTTTACGGGTTATGTTCAAACTTTCCTAAAGGGTAAGCAAGAAGCTTCAGGGTATCCCAAAGAAGCCGTCGATGCAGAAAGCAGGGAAAAGTACATTCGTGAATATCGTGAAAATCAGGGAATACAGCTGGATGCTGAAAAAATCGAACCCAACCCTGCCAAGAGACAAATGTCAAAACTCTGTTTAAACAGCCTTTGGGGAAAGTTTGCGGAGAGGTGCAATAGAACTCAGACCACCTTGGTGAGAAAAAGTGAAGTATTTTTCGACTTTGTATTTTCAGGAAAATATCAGGTTGAATATTTTTCCTTTCTCAACGAGCAAATTGCTATGGTGCAATGGCAATACAGTAAAAACAGCGTGGTGCTTCCCGGTAACACAAATAATGTATTTGTCGCTGCTTTTACCACCGCTTACGCACGTTTGAAAATGTACGGTTACCTAGAGGGGTTGCAAGAGAGAGTTCTTTACACAGACACCGATAGTTTAATCTACACGGTAAACGAGGGGGAAGTTTCTCTGGAGACGGGGTCCTATCTAGGCGATTTGACGGATGAGTTGGGAGGAGACAGCATTCACGAATTCGTCTCCGCCGGTCCAAAGAGTTATGCCTACCAAACCCTGCAGGGTAAAAAAACTGTGCTGCGTGCCAAAGGAATCACTCAAACCCGCGAGTGTTGTGAGAGGGTCAACTTTGACAGCGTTAAAGATTTGGTGGAGGGCTATCTGGAGGAAGACAAAACAGGTGCGATCTACACCCCTCATCACCAAATTGTTCGTGATAAAAGGGGGTTCCTTTTAAATAACTCGTCTTTCGAAAAAAAGTTTCGAGTGGTGTATGACAAAAGACGTCTCTTTCCCGACGGGAAAACTTTACCTTTCGGGTATTAGAGAGGAAATGGAAAAAATGGAACGAGTAGACTTTGATCCCAGATTTCATACACCTTTTTCATGCCTGGTTGTAGGACCTAGTGGTTGCGGAAAGACTTTTTTTGTAAAATGTGTATTGGAAAATTGTGAACACGTCATGAATTCTGTACCCGACAACATTGTGTGGATGTATACATCTTTCCAACCCATGTATGCTGAATTAAAAAAGATGAATAAAAAAATAAAATTTGTTGAAGGACTGCCTGATTCCTTTGAAGATGAAAACTTGTTTCCGGACGATCAGACCCATTTGGTGATTTTGGACGATGTTATTTTTCAAGCCTCAAATCACCCCGAAGTGGTTAAAATTTTCACGCAGTATAGACATCATAGAAATATGAGCGTTATGATGCTGACCCAGAATGTTTTTCATCAGGGAAAATTTTCACGCACCATTAGCTTAAACTGTAATTATATGATACTGTTTAAGAATCCGCGGGACAGATTGCAGATTAACGTGTTGGCACAGCAAATGTTCCCCGCACAAAAAAGTTTTTTCTTGGAAAGTTTTGCGGATGCTACTTTGGATGCTCATGGCTATTTATTGGTCGACCTGACACCTTTCTGTCCAGAACAATACAGAGTGAGGTCGGGCGTGCTTCCGCACCAGTGGCCCGTTGTCTACGTGCCAAAAACATAATGTCAAAGCGTGTAAAGAGGAACGGTCCCATGTTAAAAGCTCTGTACCATGCCACACCACAAAAACGTCGAGATATTCTGAGTCACGGCTCACCAGACTTTATCCAGACGCTGTGTGAAATTGCTTTAAACATTCTGAAGGGTAATGTGCCCTTATCACCGTCTCAATTTGCTCAGCTTAAAAAACAAAAGAAAATCATCCGACTGCTGGCTGATAAAAGGACTGGACTGAAACGCAAACGCCAGACTCTGATGAAACAGTCGGGCGGTTTTCTTCTACCCTTACTGGCCACCGTCGTACCGTTTATAGGGAATCTTATCGGTGGATTGAGCGGAAAAGGTTGAAGATGAAAAAGGCTCAAAAATTGTTTCTCCTATCCCCCCAACAATTAAATCGTCTGACTCGCCCGGAGCCGACCATCAGAGACTCGGCGGAGGATGATCTAGATGTTAAAATGAGAGCCGTCTTAAACGAACCCGGAATGAATCCTCATGAAAGAATAAAAATATACGATACCCTGCTGCAGAGATATCTCGGCCTGTTGAAGCAGGGGCAACGGGAGGAGAAAAGGATGACTCTGACTTTACACAAGGATTTGCGGGGTGAACCATGGAATGACTCTGAGGATAAACCGGAGGATAAACCAGAGGATAAACCGATGGATAAACCGGAGGATGAACCTCGGAATACTGGCGGGGGGTCAAAGGATGTCACGATGATCGAAGTTCTGAAAATCCTCCCCCGACGCGACCGTAACAACGCCGAGTACATTATGAAAAAATTATCCGAGAATGATAAGGGGTGGACCTCTAAAGGAGAGTTTGTTCAAAACGGTACACCGGTGCAGGGATCTCATATGATCGATTTACTGAAACACCTGATGCAACGGTCCAAAAATCCACAGACCCGCACGCCTGAGGGTTGGAGAAAATTTTTAACAGCGTTGACGGAGCTAAATGTCCCCACATCGACCATTCATAACCCCAGAGCACGAGATCAATACAGACGTCTGAAAGCGGATGGAGAGTTTGAATCAGAATGGGTGGAAAAAGAAACATTTCTATCCCCCGAGAGGAAAAGAAGAGGTAGAAAAGTGACATTGTCCCCACATTGGTTAAACCTTGAATGAATGATGACAAAACTCTTGTTTCAATAAAATGTTTTTTTATTCATCAAACGCAGTGTGTACAGCATTTTCATTTCAACGGTTCAAAAAAGTTTCTAAACAACAGACGTCTTGTACGCCACAACGACTACTATTATTCTTATTCGTGCTAGTACAACATTGAATTTTTTTAACCAGGGTATATGCTTCAAGATCATTTTTTACTACATCATCTGTGTATAAAGACAAAACTTGTTCAAAAGACAGTCCGCAAAATCGATGGTGCAGATAATAAACGCAGTGTTGACCGCACACTGTGGACAAAGGGTGTTGAAGCTGTAGGTTGTGGTACAATATACGGTCAGAACGATTTTCCAAAAAGTTCAAGATGCTCCGAGGGTAGTAATCAAAATCGGGAGAAAATCCATAAGAATCAAAAAAAGTGGCGGTCCCATCTTCCTCCAGAGTCATCGATAACCAGTGCTCCCCCGGTCGATGTCCTTCGTGGGTGTTGACGATAAAGTAGGAGGGTGGGGTAAAGGAGCGAGTCAGTGAGGGGAGTTGGTCGGAGGCCCATACACCACAGAAAACATTCCCCAACACTCGTCGCAGAAGCTTCTCCAGTTGATGGTTATTCATCTCCGTCGTCAATAATAATCCACCAGCACTTGTCGTTTGGAATCAATTTCCAAAATAGAATCGTAACATGCGTAAACCACATGAGTGACCGTGTTGGGTAAGGGTACTCTGAATCTCATTTCCAACCTCAAAGTGCCATTAGAAACCCGAAACAATGCGTCGCTGTCCTCTCCCGGATTGAGATTGAACACAAACAGCGAATAACCCCGTTCAAAATCTTGTCTGTTGATGCACAGAGGTAAATCTTTCATATGCCTCCCTGTAGCGGTAAACATGTTGTAAAACTCTCTGACCGAAGCCCCCTGGTTAAATTGCGGTTGGAAAGCTTTGGAGGGAATTTGTTTTCCCGCGTGACAGAGGGTGATGTATTCTGTGTTAAAATGCTGGAAATTAAAGGGTGAGAGATCTCTTCTTCCTGTGAAAGCTTCATGATTTACCATACCCAAAACAATGTATTTAGGCATCGTGCCCAAAAACAAATTTTCTTGGGTGCATACTCTGGAATTTTCAGGGATAGAGTAGGTTTTCACGCTGACCCGTGACAAAGGGTAGAGTGCGTTTCCTTTGAGTAAGGCCGAGGCGTGCCCCAATCGTACGGCCGGCGAAACGGTGACCTTTTTTGTGAAGAGAGAGGCACCCAGCACTTTCAGACGGAAAGTACCGTCCGCAGCCCCTGTGAGACAAAAGGCGTCGCTGGCACGCGTGAGTTTGATCCTCAGATCCACCGAGTTGAGAAGGAGTCTCTCGCTGAAAAGAATGTCTGCGTGGAGGGGTCCTAGTAGCTGAACCTCTTTAGATTCAGCCGTGTAACCGGCTCTGATGTTGAGTCCTTTGTTTGGTCCGTTCGCTGTTTCTATAGAGTCTATTGAGCCGCCGGTGTCTTTGTGGAATAACCCGGCTGAGAATTGACTTCTGAGTGTGGCTTCAGAATAGTTTAGTAGCGTTTCAATTATCGCCCTGTATGGGTGTGTGGCGCTGGATTGAGAAATCAGTCTTTCCCCGAGCATAATGTCGCATTGGCTGAAGATGGTGTTTAGAGGATAATTGATGAGACCCACATTGGCGTCGTTTGGGATATTTGATCCATCGGCGCGGGTAATTTTAACCCGCAGGTAAAGTAATGTGTCATTCAGATCCAAGTACTTTTCACCTTCTCCCGGGATGAAAAATTCAATAGGACCCCCGTCAGTGATGGCGGATAGCGGTAGGACTTCTGTGTAGGATTTATCATCGATAGACATCTGAGTCATAGGAGCTGAAAATAAATCCAGCTCGGCCATCGTGCATTCGGCCGAATTTTGATGTAAAAGAGCCATCTTTTTTCTTTTTCTTTTAAAATATATCGTGTGAGGGAACGACGGTCCTTCTCTTTGAAAACCTTTTACCGACTGATTTTCTTCTCCCCAGATGACGGCGTTTTTTACCACTCGTTGAGAGACGTCGTCCCGGGGGTCTCTTTCGGGGTTGTCTAGCCAGGACCATTATTCCTCCTGATCCGTCTTGTACCCCACTACCCATTTTTCCAACGGCATGACTGAATACGTCGGAAGCGATATTTTTTGCCGCTGTTTTAAGATGAGGTTTGACCAGGGCAAAACCTCTTTTCACCAGAGGTGATACAAAACGAAACAACCTGGAAAACACGGAGCCTATCCCACGCCCGTACATCACAGGTGAACCTGTGAAACCGGGGAGGGAACCCCCCACCTGGCTTTCGTAATAACCCACTAAACGTAGAGGGTCGTGCATGGGTTGACTCATTCTCATTGTTGTTGGTTTTACTTTCTAACGGGTCTAAAGTGGAGCTTCGCGATGGTCTTTCCAAAGGTGAAGTCGACGTGTTTGTTCTGATCAGATTTAATCTCCACCCTGATGTTTTCAATGTGATTTTTCGAGACGGGTAAATAGTAGGCGGGGTTAAAACACTTGGTGACAATCTCACCGTAAGCTCCCTCTACACTCACGATTCTCAAAAGAGGAGCATAAGCGTCGCCTACTATCTGAGGTCGCACCACGTCACTGTAACAGTAGAGATGGTAGAAACCGGCGTTTATATCCGCGGGATAGGGGGCCGACCCCCGGTCAAAGTTGATCCACTTTCCAGGTTTCACTCCCATGATGTAAGCCAGGGAAGGGGAAAAACGAAAATGAGTTTGACCCCCTGATTGATAGGAGATTCGCTTTTTAACATCGTTGTCAATTTTTTGTAAAGATTCATTCAGTTCATTTATGAATCGTGTAATGTTCTCATAACATCCCCCTCTCAATTCTTGACGGTAAACTATCCCCATTCCAGGATTGCTTTCAGGTCCCACCGGTGGAGGTCTCTTTAGCCATTCATAAAATGCTCCGTTAGAAACATTATACCATGAGCGAGGGTATGAAATCTCTGTTAAGGCCACCTCCCATGAGCCTGCTAAATCTATATGTTGACTTAAATCTATCTGGTAATGGGAACTTTTGTTTTCTTTAAATACGTTGAGGCTGGCGTTGGAGGGTAAGGTGAGGTAAAAACCCTCGTTGCAGGAATGATCCATAATGCTCGATGATCTTTAGACTGTGAGGCTCATCAAAGGCATCAGATTGTTTTATACATTTGTAAGGAGGTCAGCGTCCACCCAACTGTTGAATTTTTCGGGCCAGTTTTTCCAGTGCACTAGAACTTGTTTTTTGCCACCGACCGTATGTCGTTTTAGAATTTCCTCCACATGATAGCGCTTGTCCTCGCTCTCTTTTACTTTCTGCAACTCGGCTTCGTAAAAAGAACCCTCTATTATTTCACCGTCAAAATCTTTCAGTCTGTATGCCGGGGGAGATCGATGGAGACGTCGTGTTATTGTAAACACCTCGTCTGTAAAACTCTGTTCATATTTTTTATCAAACACTCCTCTCACTTTGGATATTCTCACCATATCTCCCGTGGCAAATTTGTATTTGCGTTTGAATGCTGTGAATGAGCCGTAGAGATTCTCAAACACTTGAGGGGTATTTTCCAAAGTCACATCCACCGGTTTCATTTTAATACTGCTGTGATATCCGTGATTGTAGCTTTTTACCAAGTCTTGTAAGACGTCTAGGTAGCGCCTGGTGTTGTTGGCTGTAAAATATCTCCACATTCTCCCTTTCAGAGTACGATTAAATCTTTCAACCACCGAAGCTTTGAGATCGCTGGCCGTAGAAAAATGTACAATATTGTGTTTCTTCATCAGAGCTTGAAAACTCTTGTTAAAAAATTCTTTTCCCGCGTCGGTTTGGAGTTTGCGAGGAATCTGACTTTCCCCCAACACCGATTGAAACGATTCAACCACCTCCACGGACGTCTTTCTCCTCAAAACCCTCACATAGGCCTTCTTGGAAAATACATCTATGACCGTTAATAAATAATTATAACCGTCGTTATATTCAGCCAAGGCTTGCATGTCACAGAGGTCGGCTTGAAACTGGGTTAAAGGTCGCGGGACAAAGACTCTGTTTCTTGGAAAATGAATGCGAACCGGTTTATGGAGTGTATAGGCGTCCTGTCCCGTTAAATATTCTTGAACTTTTTCTTTTGTGACACGTTGCCCCGTTTCATCCTGCACAGCTCGACGGAGTCGATCTACCCCTCCAAAACTACCCGGGTGTGCGGGTGTATAGTATGCTTTTTCCATAGCTTTCTCCATTGTGGAAAGACAAAGAGAAATGAACTCGTGTTGCTTGGTACACATTTCTTTTATTCATTCATGGAAACAACACAATGAATCTAAAACAGTTTGTTTTTATTCATTCATGGACACCACACAGCGAATCTAAAACAATTGTTTTCTATAAACTATAAACTATAATCAAGGTTTGATGTAAAACAGGTATACCGTAGGTGAATTTAATCGCTTCGTGCAGTTTTTGTAGTTCAAACAAAACGTTGACGGGGATGTCGCATCGTAGACGATACATCGACATATCAACAAACAGAGCATATAAAATGAACACGTGATAAGGAGAAGGTTGAAAAGACTTTTCTTTAGACCATTCCTTCAAAATTGTTTCAAAAATGTCAAAGTCAAAAGCATGAGAGACAACGGATTTCCAGGTAGCTTCCCAGGTAGGCTTAGAGCGGGCATAATCAAGAATAATTTGTAGTTTTTGAGGTTTGTCTCGTTTTAGAACATACGCTTCCATCGCGTCAATCAACGGGTAAATAACAGCGTGGTTCTCGATAGAGTTTACAAGTTTTCTCCAATAATTACCCATCTTTTTTGTAATTATTCCAACACTCTGTCACCATATCCAGATGTCTCAAAATCGTTTCATCACCCCGTACCAACTCGTTGTACACGTCATCTATGGCCCACCAGACATTTCTCTCAGATTTCAGTTGAGACAGCAGAGAGTCGGCGTAGGATTCGACCCTTGAATCCTCAGCCTCGATGCGACGAAGCATCAGCAAGCGTTGAATGGCTTGAATGAATTTAGACGTACGCAGAGTCTTGATGAGTCCGTCGTAGTTGTACAGGAGAAAGTCCTCTTCATAGGGTTCCAGGCACGGGTGGTTTCTCTGGCTCGGATGGTTCACCCGACAACCGTAACATTCGCTCTGCCTGAACTGGCGGATGGCCTCGTTGAGGAGATGAAACACGGCCGTTTTCACCGTGCTGGTGAAAAGCAACCACTTCCCCCCATCGGTTTCATCATCGATGTGCAACGGGGGGTCCAAGAGTGACAGGGATGGTGACGGGGGTGGTGGCGGGGACGGCGGAGGTGTTATGATGATCAGGTCATTCTCCTTTTCCTCCTCCTTCCTATCGTCATCTGGCAAAGACTGCGTAGCGTTGTCGGTTTTCACCCCCCATCTGCAGAAACATCTGCCGAAGCGACACGTCTCATCGTCGCTCACCACCTCCGATCCAGCCGTCGTTTCAGGAGGGTTAAAGATCTCGGCCATGTTTGCTTCATCAGTCGTGTTTACGGATGGTTTGAAATCGTCCTGTGGTATAAGACGGGTCTTTACGCGTCTGATGGTCTTGTTTGCCATTTTCTTGTTTGAGATCCGTGCGTTCAAAAAAGGGAGCCAATATGGTCTGGTCGAAAAAAAAAATTGCAGGGTGGGGATTGTTTTTATAGGGAGGGTCGAAAAAAAAGTCTCGACCAATCAAACTAACGCTATGATTTTCAAAGGGTATTGGACGAGTCGGAGGAGGGGGTGTTTCCTTGAAGGTTATTGGTTGAAACTGAAGCGGGGGAGGTCCTTTCGTCCTCCGTCGGGGGTGTGGTCTCAAAGGACAACTTTCTTCTCGTCGTCAGCATGCTTTTCCATTGTCGACTGCTTCGGAACAAGTCGTTTATTTTCTCCTTCATCGACGCCATTCGCTCTCGCCATGCCACGATGGGTACGACCACCAACGGTGTAAACACCCCGCATTCATCGTTGAAAGACTCCAGGGAAAAGACATCGGGCTCGGTCCACTGAGCCGTATAGGTACCGGTGATTTTTGGAGCACGGAGACTGGCACGTAAAAACCAACGACCCGAGGCTGAAGATTTCGTCTCCCAGGTAGCGCTGAACAGAATTCTTCTCTCATTCAACTCATCCATCGTCGGGTAAGTAAACAAGCTTCCTTTTACGCGTTTATCCACCGGTGAAGGATCACGCCACAGGAAATCGGGCATTGCCAGTCTTAAAACTTCCCAATCCACGGTAGATAACGATGAAAATATCGAGAAAGGGCTTCCGTCTCTTCTTTCTTTTAGCTGAAATAAGCAGATATCCCCCATTTCGTATCTGAATACAAATCCAAAAGATCCCTCCCCTTCCAAATCCCATTTCTCACGCAAAGATTCGGTCGGCGGCATCTGAATACGATTTAGAAACACTCGACTTTTTTGCGGAGCGTCAATGTAAGTTTTATTATTTTTATAAATCGAAACAGGCGTTTCACTAATCATGACCGAATCGAACAAAGTCTTTACGCTAACGTATAAAGCTCCAAATAATGACTAAGCCTTACACCGCCCTTTTGTACCCCTCCTCTGCGTGTGTGTGTGTGTGTGTGTGTGTGTGTGTGTGTGTGTGTGTGTGTGTGTGTGTGTGTGTGTGTGTGTGTGTGTGTGTGTGTGTGTGTGTGTGTGTGTGTGTGTGTGTGAAGTGCGTGCGTGTCCACATCTCCACACGTAACATTCCCAACCATCAATACATCGAAATCTGGAAGTTGTTTCAAACGATCGTAAACATTTAAACTATCAAATATATGGTCACATGCTGCTCAGATGACATTGCTTTCTTAAAAAAACTGATCCCTCCTCTGTTCCCTGTCAGGTCTTAACTCCACCCTCTTCCTGGTTTAACCACTCCCACCGCAGGTCTTAACTCTGCCCTCTTTCTGTTTAAAACTCCACCCTCTTCCTGGTTTAACCACTCCCACCGCAGGTCTTAACTCCACCCTCTTCCGGGTAAGCCACACCCACTTGACCTTGACATTTGAACCTGACCTTTGACTTTGACCTTTGACTTTGACCTTTAACCTTGACCCCCTCATAAATCATTAACCTTTGAACTTGACCCGTCATAAATCATTGACCTTTGACCTTGAGGGTCATAAATCATTGTTTTATGGGGGGTCATAAATCACTTTTGACTAAAGGTAGGGACTTAAATTCTCTATAACTCCAAAAATACACATGCAAAATGTCTAATAATGCCTGAAGAAATGCATCTTTGAGAGTTTTCCAGAAAAAAAAACATTTGGTAGGGTTTGCAAAAACAAAAAGTATTTTTTTTACTCAATTTGACAGTAATGTACTAAGACTCCTGAGATAATGCGAAAAAAGCAATAAAAACGTATTCCAACATAATTCCTAATCCAAACGTGCAAAATGTCTAAAAATGCCTGTGATATTGAATACATGTGAGTTTTACTAGATACAGTTGTTTTTCTATGGTTTGCAAATACAAAAATGAGGTTTTACTCAATATGACTGTATACTGTACCACTCAATATGACAGTTATTTAAACATAACTCCTACACCACACATGAAACATGGCTAATAATGCCTGAAATAATGCATATTTGGGAGTTTTACTCGAAACATATGCTTTTTTTTAATCTTGCAAATGCAAAAAGTAGTTTTTTACTCAATATGACTATGATAGTCTTACAATCCTGAGATAATGCGAAAAAATCAATAAAAATGTATTCACACATAACTTCTAAACAACACATGCAAAATGGCTAATATTGCCTAGAGATATGTATTGTTGTTAGTTGTAATAGAAAAATCATCTTTTGTGAGGTTCACAAAGACACAAGTTAGTTTTTTTATTCAATATAAGAGTGCTAAATATGAAAGTTTTAGAATCATAACTCAAAAAACCAAACATGAAATTTGGCTTAAAAACCATGTCATATTGAATTTATGTGAGTTTTCCCGGAATCAGGTATTTTGGAAAGGATCACAAATACAAAAATCAGGTTTTGTCAAAAATCAGGTTTGTCAAAATCAAAATGTCAGTTTTTGAAACATAACTCCAAAAATACACATGCAAAATGTCTAATAATGCCTGAAGAAATGCATCTTTGAGAGTTTTCCAGAAAAAAAAACTTTTAGTAGGGTTTGCAAAAACAAAAAGTAATTTTTTTACTCAATTTGACAGTAATGTACCTAAACTCCTGAGATATTGCGAAAAAAGCAATAAAAATGTATTCCAACATAATTCCTAATCCAAACGTGCAAAATGTCTAAACATGCCTGTGATATTGAATACATGTGAGTTTTACTAGATACAATTGTTTTTCTATGGTTTGCAAATACAAAAATGAGGTTTTACTCAATATGACTGTATACTGTATCACTCAATATGACAGTTATTTAAACATAACTCCTACACCACACATAAAAAATTGCTAATAATGCCTGAAATAATGCATATTTGGGATTTTTACTCGAAACATATGCTTTTTTTTAATCTTGCAAATGCAAAAAGTAGTTTTTTACTCAATATGACTATGATAGTCTTACAATCCTGAGATAATGCGAAAAAAACAATAACAATGTATTCACACATAACTTCTAAACAACACATGCAAAATGGCTAATATTGCCTAGAGATATGTATTGTTGTTAGTTGTAATAGAAAAATCATCTTTTGTGAGGTTCACAAAGACACAAGTTAGTTTTTTTATTCAATATAAGAGTGCTAAATATGAAAGTTTTATAATCATAACTCCAAAACCAAACATGAAATCTGTCTTAAAAACCCTGTAATATTGAATTTATGTGAGTTTTACCGGAATCAGGTATTTTGGAAAGGATCACAAATACAAAAATCAGGTTTTGTCAAAAATCAGGTTTGTCAAACTCAAAATGTCAGTTTTTGAAACATAACTCCAAAAATACACATGCAAAATGTCTAATAATGCCTGAAGAAATGCATCTTTAAGAGTTTTCCAGAAAAAAAACATTTGGTAGGTTTGCAAAAAGAAAAAGTAATTTTTTTACTCAATTTGACAGTAATGTACCTAGACTCCTGAGATAATGCGAAAAAAGCAATAAAAATGTATGCCAACATAATTCCTAATCCAAACGTGCAAAATGTCTAAAAATGCCTGTGATATTGAATACATGTGAGTTTTACTAGATACAGTTGTTTTTCTATGGTTTGCAAATACAAAAATTAGGTTTTACTCAATATGACTGTATACTGTATCACTCAATATGACAGTTATTTAAACATAACTCCTACACCACACATAAAAAAATGCTAATAATGCCTGAAATAATGCATATTTGGGAGTTTTACTCGAAACATATGCTTTTTTAAATCTTGCAAATGCAAAAAGTAGTTTTTTACTCAATATGACTATGATAGTCTTACAATCCTGAGATAATGCGAAAAAATCAATAAAAATGTATTCACGCATAACTTCTAAACAACACATGCAAAATGGCTGATATTGCCTAGAGATATGTATTGTTGTTAGTTGTAATAGAAAAATCATCTTTTGTGAGGTTCACAAAGACACAAGTTAGTTTTTTTATTCAATATAAGAGTGCTAAATATGAAAGTTTTAGAATCATAACTCCAAAACCAAACATGAAATTTGTCTTAAAAACCCTGTAATATTGAATATATGTGAGTTTTACCGGAATCAGGTATTTTGGAAAGGATCACAAATTCAAAAATCAGGTTTTGTCAAAAATCAGGTTTGTCAAAATCAAAATGTCAGTTTTTGAAACATAACTCCAAAAATACACATGCAAAATGTCTAATAATGCCTGAAGAAATGCATCTTTGAGTGTTTTCCAGAAAAAAAACATTTGGTAGGTTTGCAAAAAGAAAAAGTAATTTTTTTATTCAATTTGACAGTAATGTACCTAGACTCCTGAGATAATGCGAAAAAAGCAATAAAAATGTATTCCAACATAATTCCTAATCCAAACGTGCAAACTGTCTAAAAATGCCTGTGATATTGAATACATGTGAGTTTTACTAGATACAGTTGTTTTTCTATGGTTTGCAAATACAAAAATTAGGTTTTACTCAATATGACTGTATACTGTAACACTCAACATGACAGTTATTTAAACATAACTCCTACACCACACATGAACAATGGCTTATAATGCCTGAAATAATGCATCTTTGGGAGTTTTATTCGAAACATATGCTTTTTTAAATCTTGCAAATGCAAAAAGTAGTTTTTTTACTCAATATGACTATGATAGTCTTACAATCCTGAGATAATGCGAAAAAAGCAATAAAAATGTATTCAGAAAAAACTTCTAAAAAACACATGCAAAATGGCTAATATTGCCTAGAGATATGTATTTTTGTTAGTTGTACTAGAAAAATCATCTTTTGTGAGGTTCACAAAGACACAAGTTAGTTTTTTATTCAATATAACAGTACTAAATATGAAAGGTTTATAATCATAACTCCAAAACCAAACATGAAATTTTGTCTTAAAAACCCTGTAATATTGAATTTATGTGAGTTTTACCAGAATCAGGTATTTTGGAAAGGATCACAAATACAAAAATCAGGTTTTGTCAAAAATCAGGTTCGTCAAACTCAAAATGTCAGTTTTTGAAACATAACTCCAAAAATACACATGCAGAATGTCTAATAATGCCTGAAGAAATGAATCTTTGAGAGTTTTCCAGAAAAAAAAAACATTTGGTAGGGTTTGCAAAAACAAAAAGTACTTTTTTTACTTAATTTGACAGTAATGTACTTAGAATCCTGAGATAATTCGAAAAAAGCAATAAAAATGTATTCCAACATAATTCCTAATCCAAACGTGCAAAATGTCTAAAAATGCCTGTGACATTGAATACATGTGAGTTTTACTGGATACAGTTGTTTTTTTACGGTTTGCAAATACAAAAATGAGGTTTTACTCAATATGACTGTATACTGTAACACTCAAAATGACAGTTATTTAAACATAACTCCTACACCACACATGAAAAATGGCTAATAATGCCTGAAATAATGCATATTTTGGAGTTTTACTCGAAACATATGCTTTTTTTTAATCTTGCAAATGCAAAAAGTAGTTTTTTACTCAATATGACTATGATAGTCTTACAATCCTGAGATAATGCGAAAAAAGCAATAAAAATGTATTCAAACATAACTTCTAAACAACACATGCAAAATGGCTAATAATGCCTAGATATGTGTATTTTTGTTAGTTGTAATAGAAAAATCATCTTTTGTGAGGTTCACAAAGACACAAGTTAGTTTTTTTATTCAATATAAGAGTGCTAAATATGAAAGTTTTATAATCATAACTCCAAAACCAAACATGAAATTTGTCTTAAAAACCCTGTAATATTGAATTTATGTGAGTTTTACCGGAATCAGGTATTTTGGAAAGGATCACAAATACAAAAATCAGGTTTTGTCAAAAATCAGGTTTGTCAAACTCAAAATGTCAGTTTTTGAAACATAACTCCAAAAATACACATGCAAAATGTCTAATAATGCCTGAAGAAATGCATCTTTGAGAGTTTTCCAGAAAAAAAACATTTGTTAGGGTTTGCAAAAACAAAAAGTATTTTTTTTACTCAATTTGACAGTACTGTACTTAGAATCCTGAGATAATGCGAAAAAAGCAATAAAAATGTATTCCAACATAATTCCTAACCCAAACGTGCAACATGTCTAAAAATGCCTGTGATATTGAATACATGTGAGTTTTACTAGATACAGTTGTTTATCTATGGTTTCCAAATACAAAAATGAGGTTTTACTCAATATGACTGTATACTGTAACACTCAAAATGACAGTTATTTAAACATAACTCCTACACCACACATGAAAAATGGCTAATAATGCCTGAAATAATGCATCTTTGGGAGTTTTATTCGAAACATATGCTTTTTTAAATCTTGCAAATGCAAAAAGTAGCTTTTTACTCAATATGACTATAATAGTCTTACAATCCTGAGATAATGCGAAAAAAGCAATAAAAATGTATTCAAACATGACTTCTAAACAACACATGCAAAATGGCTAATAATGCCAAGAGATATGTATTTTTGTTAGTTGTAATAAAAAAAATCATCTTTTGTGAGGTTCACAAAGACAAAAGTTAGTTTTTTTATTCAATATAACAGTACTAAATATCAATCATCAATCAATAAAGGTTTACTTATATAGCCCTAAATCATTAGTGTCTCAAAGGGCTGCACAAACCACCACGACATCCTCGGTAGGCCCACATAAGGGCAAGGAAAACTCACACCCAGTGGGACATTGGTGACAATAATGACCCAGTGGGACGTCGGTGACAATGATGACTATGAGAACCTTAGAGAGGAGGAAAGCAATGGATGTCGAGCGGATCTAACAGGATACTGTGAAAGTTCAATCCACAATGGATACAACACAGTCGCGAGAGTCCAGTCCAAAGAGGATCAAAGACACAGCAGCGAGAGTCCCGTTCACAGCGGAGCCAGCAGGAAACCATCCCAAGCGTAGGCAGACCAGCAGCGCAGAGATGTCCCCAGCCGATACACAGGCGAGCAGTACATGGCCACTGGATCGGACCGGACCCCCTCCACATGGGAGAGTGGGACATAGAAGAAAAAGAAAAGAAACGGCAGATCAACTGGTCTAAAAAGGGAGTCTATTTAAAGGCTAGAGTATACAAATGAGTTTTAAGGTGAGACTTAAATGCTTCTACTGAGGTGGCATCGCAAACTGTTACCGGGAGGGTATTCCAGAGTACTGGAGCCCGAACGGAAAATGCTCTATAGCCCGCAGACTTTTTTTGGGCTTTGGGAATCACTAATAACCCGGAGTCCTTTGAACGCAGATTTCTTGCCGGGACATATGGTACAATACAATCGGCAAGATAAGATGGAGCTAGACCGTGTAGTATTTTATACGTAAGTAGTAAAACCATAAAGTCACATCTTAAGTGCACAGGAAGCCAGTGCAGGTGAGCCAGTACAGGCGTAATGTGATCAAACTTTCTTGTTATTGTCAAAAGTCTAGCAGCCGCATTTTGTACCAACTGTAATCTTTTAATGCTAGACATGGGGAGACCCGAAAATAATACGTTACAGTAGTCGAGGCGAGACGTAACAATCGCATGGATAATGATCTCAGCGTCTTTAGTGGACAGAATGGAGCGAATTTTAGCGATGTTACGGAGATGAAAGAAGGCCGTTTTAGTAACGCTTTTAATGTGTGCCTCAAAGGAGAGAGTAGGGTCGAAGATAATACCCAGATTCTTTACCGTGTCGCCTTGTTTAATTGTTTGGTTGTCAAATGTTAGAGTTGTATTATTAAATAGAGTTCGGTGTCTAGCAGGACCGATAATCAGCATTTCCGTTTTTTTGGCGTTGAGTTGCAAAAAGTTAGCGGACATCCATTGTTTAATTTCATTAAGACACGCCTCCAGCTGACTACAATCCGGCGTGTTGGTCAGCTTTAGGGGCATGTAGAGTTGGGTGTTATCAGCATAACAGTGAAAGCTAATACCGTATTTGCGTATGATGTCACCTAGCGGCAGCATGTAGATGCTGAAGAGTGCAGGGCCAAGGACCGAACCCTGGGGAACTCCACACGTTACCTTAACGTAGTCCGAGGTCACATTGTTATGGGAGACACACTGCATCCTATCAGTAAGATAAGAGTTAAACCAAGACAGGGCTAAGTCTGACATACCAATTCGTGTTTTGATACGTTCTAATAAAATATTATGATCGACGGTATCGAAAGCAGCGCTAAGATCGAGGAGCAGCAACATAGATGACGCATCAGAATCCATCGTTAGCAATAGATCATTAGTCATTTTTGCGAGGGCTGTCTCCGTGGAGTGATTTGCCCTGAAACCGGATTGAAAGGTTTCACATAGATTGTTAGACGCTAAGTGTTCATTTAACTGCTCCGCAACAATTTTTTCAAGGATTTTTGAAATAAAGGGAAGGTGAGACACCGGTCGGTAATTTACCATGAGGTCAGGATCGAGGTTAGGTCTTTTAAGAAGAGGATGGATAACCGCTTTTTTGAATGCTAGGGGAACAGTGCCCGAGGAGAGTGATAAGTTTATAATATTTAGCACTGATGGACCTAATAATACAAAGAGCTCCTTGATCAGTTTCCCAGGAAGAGGGTCAAGTAAACATGTTGTCTGTTTTATTCCATTTACACGTTGTAACAATTCCTCTAATGTTATTTCCTCAAAACGAGAGAAACTATTTTGGAGGGCAGTATCCGCCGTATATACAATCGTGTCAGTGTTAATAGAACCCCGTTGTAGCTGGGACGCATTGTCTTTAATCTCCTTTCTAATGACTTCAATTTTCTTACTAAAGAATTGCATAAAGTCATCAGCTGAGTGGGTTGAGCTACTGGAAGGAGTCCCTTGTTGGGTTAGCGATGCTACCGTACTAAACAAAAATTTAGGATCGTTTTTATTACGGTGGATGAGATTTGAGTAATATTTAGCTTTAGCTAAGGTAAGCATGCGTTTATAAGTTATTAAACCATCACTCCATGCTTGATGGTGCACCTCAAGTTTAGTCGTGCGCCATTTGCGTTCCAGCTTTCTACATAATAATTTCTGAGCTCTAGTTTCTTCTGTAAACCACGGGGTGCGCTTTTTTGGAGCCTTTTTTAACTTTAGCGGTGCTATGTTATCAATGGTTTCGCGCAGGGCGTCGTTAAAGTTGTTAGTGAGGTTATCAATAGAGCCCACATACTTTGGGAATGGTGCCATTACCGAGGGCAGTAGGTCAGCAAGAGTTGTCGTTGTGGCTGTATTAATGTTGCGGCTGCTATAGCAGTTATTATTATTATTAGTTTGACAAACATGCGACTGAACCTCGAATTTTATAAGGTAATGATCGAACAATACTTTAGTATACGGGAGTATCGTAACTTTGGAAACGGTGATGCCCCTGACAATCACTAGGTCTATCGTATTACCGTTGCGATGCGTGGGTTCATTTATTATTTGTGTGAGACCACAGCTATCAATTACAGTCTGGAGCGCTACGCACGGTGGGTCCGATGGGGTATTCATATGGATATTAAAGTCCCCCATTATGATTATATTATCGCCGTGTGTCACTAGATCAGCAACGAACTCTGAGAATTCATTAATAAAGTCCGAATAGGGCCCTGGGGGGCGGTAGATAACAGCCAGGTGTAGAGGCAGCGGTGTGACAGACCTCATAGTAAGCACCTCAAACGATTTATATTTATTATTTATGTTAGGACTAAGGTTAAAGTTTTCGTTGTATATTAGTGCGACCCCCCCACCCCTTTTGAGCGGACGGGCAATATGCGCATGTGTAAAGTTAGGAGGACATGCCTCATTTAGCGCAAAAAAGTCGTTTGGTTTAAGCCAGGTTTCGCTGAGACCGATGACGTTAAGATTGTTGTCTCTGATAATATCATTAACTAACAATGTTTTAGGAGACAATGATCTTATGTTTAAAAAACCTATATTATAGGTAGTGGGCTGTTTTAGGGAGTTTTTGATCAAATTATCCGTAGTAGCAATATTAATAATGTTGTGTTTATTATGCCCAGTGCACAAATATGAAAGGTTTATAATCATAACTCCAAAACCAAACATGAAATTTGTCTTAAAAACCCTGTAATATTGAATTTATGTGAGTTTTACCGGAATCAGGTATTTTGGAAAGGATCACAAATACAAAAATCAGGTTTTGTCAAAAATCATGTTTGTCAAACTCAAAATGTCAGTTTTTGAAACATAACTCCAAAAATACACATGCAGAATGTCTAATAATGCCTGAAGAAATGAATCTTTGAGAGTTTTCCAGAAAAAAAAACATTTGGTAGGGTTTGCAAAAACAAAAAGTACTTTTTTTACTCAATTTGACAGTAATGTACTTAGAATCCTGAGATAATGCGAAAAAGCAATAAAAATGTATTCCAACATAATTCCTAATCCAAACGTGCAAAATGTCTAAAAATGCCTGTGATATTGAATAGATGTGAGTTTTACTAGATACAGTTGTTTTTCTATGGTTTACAAATACAAAAATGAGGTTTTACTCAATATGACTGTATACTGTAACACTCAAAATGACAGTTATTTAAACATAGCTCCTACACCACACATGAAAAATGGCTAATAATGCCTGAAATAATGCATATTTGGAAGTTTTACTCGAAACATATGCTTTTTTAAATCTTGCAAATGCAAAAAGTAGGTTTTTACTCAATATGACTATGATAGTCTTACAATCCTGACATAATGCGAAAAAAGCAATAAAAATGTATTCAAACATAACTTCTAAACAACACATGCAAAATGGCTAATAATGCCTAGAGATATGTATTTCTGTTAGTTGTAAAAGAAAAATCATCTTTTGTGAGGTTCACAAAGACACAAGTTAGTTTTTTTATTCAATATAACAGTACTAAATATGAAAGGTTTATAATCATAACTCCAAAACCAAACTTGAAATTTGTCTTAAAAACCCTGTAATATTGAATTTATGTGAGTTTTACCGGAATCAGGTATTTTGGAAAGGATCACAAATACAAAAATCAGGTTTTACTGGCCTCATATTTGTCAAACTCAAAATGTCAGTTTTTGAAACATAACTCCAAAAATACACATGCAAAATTTCTAATAATGCCTGAAGAAATGCATCTTTGAGAGTTTTCCAGAAAAAAAACATTTGGTAGGGTTTGCAAAAACAAAAAGTATTTTTTTTTACTCAATTTCACAGTAATGTACTTAGAATCCTGAGATAATGCGAAAAAAGCAATAAAAATGTATTCCAACATAATTCCTAATCCAAACATGCAAAATGTCTAAAAATGCCTGTGATATTGAATACATGTGAGTTTTACTAGATACAGTTGTTTTTCTATGGTTTTCAAATACAAAAATGAGGTTTTACTCAATATGACTGTATACTGTAACACTCAAAATGACAGTTATTTAAACATAACTCCTACACCACACATGAAAAATGGCTAATAATGCCTGAAATAATGCATCTTTGGGAGTTTTATTCGAAACATATGCTTTTTTAAATCTTGCAAATGCAAAAAGTAGTTTTTTACTCAATATGACTATAATAGTCTTACAATCCTGAGAAAATGCGAAAAAAGCAATAAAAATGTATTCAAACATACCTTCTAAACAACACATGCAAAATGGCTAATAAAGCCAAGATATATGTATTTTTGTTAGTTGTAATAGAAAAATCATCTTTTGTGAGGTTCACAAAGACACAAGTTAGTTTTTTTATTCAATATAACAGTACTAAATATAATAAATGGGTTGTACTTGTATAGCGCGTTTCTACCTTCAAGGTACTCAAAGCTCTTTGACACTACTTCCACATTTACCCATTCACACACACATTCACACACTGATGGAGGGAGCTGCCATGCAAGGCGCCAACCAGCACCCAATAGGAGAAAGGGTGAAGTGTCTTGCTCAGGACACAACGGACATGACGAAGTTGGTACTAGGTGGGATTTGAACCAGTGACCCTCGGGTTGCGCAGGGCCACTCTCCCACTGCGCCACGCCGTCCAACATAATTCCTAATCCAAACATGCAAAATGTCTAAAAATGCCTGCGATATTGAATACATGTGAGTTTTACTAGATACAGTTGTTTTTCTATGGTTTGCAAATACAAAAATGAGGTTTTACTCAATATGACTGTATACTGTAACACTCAATATGACAGTTATTTAAACATAACTCCTACACCACACATGAAAAATGGCTAATAATGCCTGAAATAATGCATCTTTGGGAGTTTTACTCGAAACATATGCTTTTTTAAATCTTGCAAATGCAAAAAGTAGGTTTTTACTCAATATGACTATGAGAGTCTTACAATCCTGAGATAATGCGAAAAAAGCAATAAAAATGTATTCAAACATAGCTTCTAAACAACACATGCAAAATGGCTAATAATACCTAGAGATATGTATTTTTGCTAGTTGTAATAGAAAAATCATCTTTTGTGAGGTTCACAAAGACACAAGTTAGTTTTTTTATTCAATATAACAGTACTAAATATGAAAGGTTTATAATCATAACTCCAAAACCAAACATGACATTTGTCTTAAAAACCCTGTAATATTGAATTTATGTGAGTTTTACCGGAATCAGGTATTTTGGAAAGGATCACAAATACAAAAATCAGGTTTTGTCAAAAATCAGGTTTGTCAAACTCAAAATGTCAGTTTTTGAAACATAACTCCAAAAATACACATGCAAAATGTCTAATAATGCCTGAAGAAATGCATCTTCGAGAGTTTTCCAGAAAAAAACATTTGGTAGTGTTTGCAAAAACAAAAAGTACTTTTTTACTCAATTTGACAGTAATGTACTTAGAATCCTGAGATAATGCGAAAAAAGCAATAAAAATGTATTCCAACATAATTCCTAATCCAAACATGCAAAATGTCTAAAAATGCCTGTGATATTGAATACATGTGAGTTTTACTAGATACAGTTGTTTTTCTATGGTTTGCAAATACAAAAATGAGGTTTTACTCAATATGACTGTATACTGTAACACTCAATATGACAGTTATTTAAACATAACTCCTACACCACACATGAAAAATGGCTAATAATGCCTGAAATAATGCATATTTGGGAGTTTTACGCGAAACATATGCTTTTTTAAATCTTGCAAATGCAAAAAGTAGGTTTTTACTCAATATGACTATGATAGTCTTACAATCCTGAGATAATGCGAAAAAAAGCAATAAAAATGTATTCAAACATAACTTCTAAACAACACATGCAAAATGGCTAATAATGCCAAGAGATATGTATTTTTGTTAGTTTTAATAGAAAAATCATCTTTTGTGAGGTTCACAAAGACAAAAGTTAGTTTTTTTATTCAATATAACAGTACGAAATATGAAAGGTTTGTAATCATAACTACAAAATCAAACATGAAATTTGTCTTAAAAACCCTGTAATATTGAATTTATGTGAGTTTAACCGGAATCAGGTATTTTGGAAAGGATCACAAATACAAAAATCAGGTTTTACTGGCCTCATATTTGTCAAACTCAAAATGTCAGTTTTTGAAACATAACTCCAAAAATACACATGCAAAATGTTTAATAATGCCTGAAGAAATGCATCTTTGAGATTTTTCCAGATAAAAAACATTTGGTAGGGTTTGCAAAAACAAAAAGTATTTTTTTTTACTCAATTTGACAGTAATGTACTTAGAATCCTGAGATAATGCGAAAAAAGTAATAAAAATGTATTCCAACATAATTCCTAATCCAAACGTGTAAATTGTCTAAAAATGCCTGTGGTATTGAATACATGTGAGTTTTACTAGATACAGTTGTTTTTTAATGGTTTGAAAATACAAAAATGAGGTTTTACTCAATATGACTGTATACTGTAACACTCAAAAGGACAGTTATTTAAACATAACTCCTACACCACACATGAAAAATGGCTAATAATGCCTGACATAATGCATATTTGGGCGTTTTACTCGAAACATATGCTTTTTTAAATCTTGCAAATGCAAAAAGTAGTTTTTTACTCAATATGACTATAATAGTCTCACAATCCTGAGATAATGCGAAAAAAGCAATAAAAATGTATTCAAACATAACTTCTAAACAACACATGCAAAATGGCTTATAATGCCTAGGGATATGTATTTTTGTTAGTTGTAATGGAAAAATCATCTTTTGTGAGGTGCACAAAGACACAAGTTAGTTTTTTTGTTCAATATAACAGTACTAAATATGGAAGGTTTATAATCATAACTCCAAAACCAAACATGACATTTGTCTTAAAAAACCTGTAATATTGAATATATGTGAGTTTTACCGGAATCAGGTATTTTGGAAAGGATCACAAATACAAAAATCAGGTTTTGTCAAAAATCAGGTTTGTCAAACACAAAATGTCAGTTTTTGAAACATAACTCCAAAAATACACATGCAAAATGTCTAATAATGCCTGAAGAAATGCATCTTTGAGAGTTTTCCAGAAAAAAACATTTGGTAGGGTTTGCAAAAACAAAAAGTAATTTTTTTACTCAATTTGACAGTAATGTACTTAGAATCCTGAGATAATGCGAAAAAAGCAATAAAAATGTATTCCAACATAATTCCTAATCCAAACGTGCAAAATGTCTAAAAATGCCTGTGATATTGAATACATGTGAGTTTTACTAGATACAGTTGTTTTTCTATGGTTTTCAAATACAAAAATGAGGTTTTACTCAATATGACTGTATACTGTAAGACTCAAAATGACAGTTATGTAAACATAACTCCTACACCACACATGAAAAATGGCTAATAATGCCTGAAATAATGCATCTTTGGGAGTTTTATTCGAAACATATGCTTTTTTAAATCTTGCAAATGCAAAAAGTGTTTTTTTACTCAATATGACTATAATAGTCTTACAAGCCTGAGAAAATGCGAAAAAAGCAATAAAAATGTATTCAAACATAACTTCTAAACAACACATACAAAATGGCTAATAATGCCAAGAGATATATATTTTTGTTAGTTGTAATGGAAAAATCATTTTTTGTGAGGTTTACAAAGACACAAGTTAGTTTTTTTATTCAATATAACAGTACTAAATATGAAAGGTTTATAATCATAACTCCAAAACCAAACAAGAAATTTGTCTTAAAAACCCTGTAATATTGAATTTATGTGAGTTTTACTTGAATCAGGTATTTTGGAAAGGTTCACAAGTACAAAACTCAGGTTTTGTCAAAAATCAGGTTTGTCAAACTCAAAATGTCAGTTTTTGAAACATAACTCAAAAATACACATGCAAAATGTCTAATAATGCCTGAAGAAATGCATCTCTGAGAGTTTTCCAGAAAAAAAACATTTGGTAGGGTTTGCAAAAACAAAAAGTATTTTTTTTACTCAATTTGACAGTAATGTACTTAGAATCCTGAAATAATGCGAAAAAAGCAATAAAAATGTATTCCAACATAATTCCTAATCCAAATGTGCAAAATGTCTAAAAATGCCTGTGATATTGAATACATGCGAGTTTTACTAGATACAGTTGTTTTTCTATGGTTTGCAAATACAAAAATGAGGTTTTACTCAATATGACTGTATACTGTAACACTCAATATGACAGTTATTTAAACATAAATCCTACACCACACATGAAAAATGGCTAATAATGCCTGAAATAATACATCTTTGGGACTTTTACTCGAAACATATGCTTTTTTAAATCTTGCAAATGCAAAAAGTAGGTTTTTACTCAACATGACTATTATATTCTTACAATCCTGAGATAATGCGAAAAAAGCAATAAAAATGTATTCAAACATAACTTCTAAACAACACATGCAAAATGGCTAATAATGCCTAGAGATATGTATTTTTGTTAGTTGTAATAGAAAAATCATCTTTTGTGAGGTTCACAAAGATACAAGTTAGTTTTTTTATTCAATATAACAGTACTAAATATGAAAGGTTTATAATCATAACTCCAAAACCAAACATGAAATTTGTCTTTAAAACCCTGTAATATTGAATTTATGTGAGTTTTACCGGAATCAGGTATTTTGGAAAGGATCACAAATACAAAAATCAGGTTTTTTCAAAAATCAGGTTTGTCGAACTCAAAATGTCAGTTTTTGAAACATAACTCCAAAAATACACATGCAAAATGTCTAATAATGCCTGAATAAATGCATCTCTGAGAGTTTTCCAGAAAAAAAACATTTGGTAGGGTTTGCAAAAACAAAAAGTTATTTTTTTACTCAATTTGACAGTAATCTACTTAGAATCCTGAGATAATGCGAAAAAAGCAATAAAAATGTATGTATTCAGTGTTTTATCTATCCATCCATCATCTTCCGCTTATCCGAGGTCGGGTCGCGGGGGCAGCAGCCTAAGCAGGGAAGCCCAGACTTCCCTATCTCCAGCCACTTCGTCCAGCTCTTCCCGGGGGATCCCGAGGCGTTCCCAGGCCAGCCGGGAGACATAGTCTTCCCAACGTGTCCTGGGTCTTCCCCGTGGCCTCCTACCAGCTGGACGTGCCCTAAACACCTCCCTAGGGAGGCGTTCGGGTGGCATCCTGACCAGATGCCCGAACCACCTCATCTGGCTCCTCTCGATGTGGAGGAGCAGCGGCTTTACGTTGAGCTCCTCCCGGATGGCAGAGCTTCTCACCCTATCTCTAAGGGAGAGCCCCGCCACCCGGCGGAGGAAACTCATTTCGGCCGCTTGTACCCGTGATCTTATCCTTTCGGTCATGACCCAAAGCTCATGACCATAGGTGAGGATGGGAACGTAGATCGACCGGTAAATTGAGAGCTTTGCCTTCCGGCTCAGCTCCTTCTTCACCACAACGGATCGATACAACGTCCGCATTACTGAAGACGCCGCACCGATCCGCCTGTCGATCTCACGATCCACTCTTCCCCCACTCGTGAACAAGACTCCTAGGTACTTGAACTCCTCCACTTGGGGCAGGGTCTCCTCCCCAACCCGGAGATGGCACTCCACCCTTTTCCGGGCGAGAACCATGGACTCGGACTTGGAGGTGCTGATTCTCATTCCGGTCGCTTCACACTCGGCCGCGAACCGATCCAGTGAGAGCTGAAGATCCCGGCCAGATGAAGCCATCAGGACTACATCATCTGCAAAAAGCAGAGACCTAATCCCGTGGCCACCAAACCGGAACCCCTCAACGCCTTGGCTGCGCCTAGAAATTCTGTCCATAAAAGTTATGAACAGAATCGGTGACAAAGGACAGCCTTGGCGGAGTCCAACCTTCACTGGAAACGTGTCCGACTTACTGCCAGCAATGCGGACCAAGCTCTGACACTGATCATACAGAGAGCGGACTGCCACAATAAGACATTCCGATACCCCATACTCTCTGAGCACTCCCCACAGGACTTCCCGAGGGACACGGTCGAATGCCTTCTCCAAGTCCACTGTATACTGTAACACTCAATATGACAGTTATTTAAACATAACTCCTAGACCACACATGAAAAATAGCTAATAATGCCTGAAATAATGCATCTTTGGGAGTTTTACTCGAAACGTATGCTTTTTTACATCTTGCAAAGGCAAAAAGTAGTTTTTTACTCAATATGACTATAATGTTCTTAGAATCCTGAGATAATGCGAAAAAAGCAATAAAAATGTATTCAAACATAACTTCTAAACAACAGGCATTTTTAGACATTTTGCACATTCGGATTAGGAATTATGTTGGAATATATTTTATTACTTTTTTCGCATTATCTCAGGATTCTCAGTACATTACTGTCAAATTTGGTCAAAAAAAAACTTTTTGTTTTTGCAAACCTTAACAAATGTTTTTTTTTTTCAGTTAAACTCTCAAAGATTGATTTTTTCAGGCATTATTAGACGTTTTGCATTTCTACTTTTGGAGTTATGTTTCAAAAACATTTTGATTGTGACCAATATGAAGCCAGTAAAAAATAAATTTTCCATTTGTGAACCTTTCAAATACCTGATCCTGCTAAAACGCACATAAATTCAATATTACAGTCTTTTTTGTAGACAAATTTCACGTTTGGTTTTGGAGTTATGATTATAAACCTTTCATATTTAGTATGACAGTTACACTGGTATATTTAATAAAAAAACTAACTTGTGTCTTCGCAAACCTTACAAATGGTCATTTTTCTAGTACAACTAACAAAAATACATATCTCTAGGCATTATTAGCCATTTTGCATATGTTGTTTAGAAGTTATGTTTGAATACATTTTTATTGCTTTTTTCGCATTATCTCAGGATTCTAAGAACATTATAGTCATATTGAGTAAAAAAAATACTTTTTGCATTTGCAAGATGTAAAAAAGCATATGTTTCGAGTAAAACTCCCAAAGATGCATTATTTCAGGCATTATTAGCCATTTTTCATGTGTGGTGTAGGAGTTATATTTAAATACCTGTCATATTGAGTGTTACAGTTTACAGTCATATTGAGTAAAACCTCATTTTTGTATTTGCAAACCATAGAAAAACAACTGTATCTAGTAAAACTTACAAGTATTCAATATCACAGGCATTTTTAGACAATTTGCACATTTGGATTACAAATTATGTTGTAATACATTTTTATTGCTTTTTTAGCATTATCTCAGGATTCTAAGTACATTACTGTCAAATTTAGTAAAAAAAATACTTTTTGATTTTGCAAACCTTACCAAATACTTTTTTTTCCAGTAAAACTCTCAAAGGTTCATTCTTTTAGTCGTTATTAGACATTTTGCATTTCTACTTTTGGAGTTATTTTTCAAAAACTGTCATTTTGAGTACGACCAATATGAGGCCAGTAAAACCTAATTTTTGTATTTGTGAACCTTTCCAACATACCTGATTCTGGTAAAACTCACATAAATACAATATAACAGGCTTTTTAGACGGATTTCACGTTTGTTTTAGAGTTATGTTTATAAACCTTTCATATTTAGTATGACAGTTTTACTACTATATTTAATTAAAAAACTAACTTGTGTCTTCGCAAACCTTACAAAAGGTAATTTTTCTAGTACAACTAACAAAAATACATATCTCTGGGCATTATAAGCCATTTTGCATGTGTTGTTTAGAAGTTATGTTTGAATACATTTTTATTGCTTGTTTCGCATTATCTCAGGATTCTAAGAACATTATAGTCATATTGAGTAAAAAACTACTTATTGCATTTGCAAGATGTAAAAAAGCATATGTTTCGAGTAAAACTCCCAAAGATGCATTATTTCAGGCATTATTAGCCATTTTTCATGTGTGGTGTAGGAGTAATGTTCAAATAACTGTCATATTGAGTGTTACAGTATACAGTCATATTGAGTAAAACCTAATTTTTGTATTTGCAAACCATAGAAAAACAACTGTATCCAGTAAAACTTACAATTATTCAATATCAAAGGCATTTTTAGACAATTTGCACATTTGGATTAGGAATTATGTTGGAATACATTTTTATTGCTTTTTTCGCATTATCTCAGGATTTTAAATACATTACTGTCAAATTTAGTAAAAAATTACTTTTTGGTTTTGCAAACCTTACCAAATACTTTTTTTTCCAGTAAAACTCTCAAAGAGTCATATTTTTTGTCGTTATTAGACATTTTCCATTTCTACTTTTGGAGTTATGTTTCAAAAACTGTCATTTTGAGTGTGACCAATATGAGGCCAGGAAAACCTAATTTTTGTATTTGTGAACCTTTCCAAAATACCTGATTCTGGTAAAACTCACATAAATACAATATAACAGGCTTTTTTAGACATTTTCACGTTTGTTTTTGGAGTTATGTTTATAAACCTTTCATATTTAGTATGACAGTTATACTATTATAATGAATAAAAAACTAACTCATGTCTTTGCAAACCATACAAAAGGTCATTTTTCTAGTACAACTAACAAACATACATATCTCTAGAAATTATTAGACATTTTGCATGTGTTGTTTAGAAGTTATGTCTGAATACAGTTTTATTGCTTTTTTCGCATTATCTCAGGATTCTAAGTACATTACTGTCAAATTTTGTAAAAAAATACTTTTTGTTTTTGCGAACCTTTCATAATATTTTTTTTTCCAGTAAAACTCTCAAAGATACATTTCTTCAGGCATTACTAGACAATTTGCATTTCTACACTTGCAGTTATGTTTCAAAAACTGTCATTTTGATTGTGACCAATATGAACCCAGTAAAAAATACATTTTCCATTTGTGAACCTTTCCAAAATACCTGATTCTGCTAAAACGCACATAAATTCAATAGTACAGTCTTTTTTAGAGAAATTTCACGTTTGATTTTGGAGTTATGATTGTAAACCTTTCATATTTAGTATGACATTTATACTGGTATATTGAATAAAAAAACTAACTTGTGTCTTCGCAAACTTTACAAAAGGTAATGTTTCTAGTACAACTAACAAAAATACATATCTCTAGGCATTATTAGCCATTTTGCATGTGTTGTTTAGAAGTTATGTTTGAATACATTTGTATTGCTTTTTTCACATTATCTCAGGATTGTAAGAATATCATAGTCATATTGAGTAAAAACCTACTTTTTGCATTTGCAAGATTTAAAAAAGCATATGTTTCGAGTAAAACTCCCAAAGATGCATTATTTCAGGCATTATTAGCCATTTTTCATGTGTGGTGTAGGAGTTATGTTTAAATAACTGTCATATTGAGTGTTACAGTATACAATCATATTGAGTAAAACTTAATTTTTGTATTTGCAAACCATAGAAAAACAACTGTATCCAGTAAAACTTACAAGTATTCAATATCAAAGGCATTTTTAGACAAATTGCACATTTGGATTAGAAATTATGTTGAAATATATTTTTATTGCTTTTTTTTGCATTAGCTCAGGATTCTAAGTACATTACTGTCAAATTTAGAAAAAAATTACTTTTTGTTTTTGCAAACCTTACCAAATGTTTTTTCCGGTAAGACTCTCGAAGATACAATTTTTCAGACATTATTAGACATTTTGCATTTCCACTTTTGGAGTTATTTTTCAAAAACTGTCATTTTGATGGTGACCAATATGAGGCCAGTAAAAAATAAATTTTCCATTAGTGAACCTTTCCAAAATACCTGATTCTGCTAAAACTCACATAAATTCAATATTACAGTCTTTTTTAGACAAATTTCACGTTTGGTTTTGGAGTTATGATTATAAACCTTTCATATTTAGAATGACGGTTATACTGTTATATTGAATAAAAAAACTAACTTTTGTCTTTGCAAACCTTACAAAATATCATTTTTCTAGTACAACTAACAAAAATTCATATCTCTAGGCATTATTAGCCTTTTTGCATGTGTTGTTCAGAAGTTATGTTTGAATACATTTTTATTGCTTTTTTCGCATTATCTCGGGATTCTAAGAACATTATAGTCATATTGAGTAAAAAACTACGTTTTGCATTCGCAAGATTTAAAAAAGCATATGTTTCGAGTAAAACTCCCAAAGATGCATTATTTAAGGCATTATTAGCCATTTTTCATGTGTGGTGTAGGAGTTATGTTTAAATAACTGTCATATTGACTGTTACAGTATGCAGTCATATTGAGTAAAACCACATTTTTGTTTTTGCAAACCATAGAAAAACAACAGTATCCAGTTAAACTTACATGTATTCAATATCAGATTTATTTTTAGACATTTTGCACATTTGGATTAGGAATTATGTTGGAATACATTTTTATTGCTTTTTTCGCATTATCTCAGGATTCTAAATAGATTACTGTCAAATTTAGTAAAAAATTAATTTTTGATTTTGCAAACCTTACCAAATACTTTTTTTCCAGTAAAACTCTCAACGATTCATATTTTTCGTCGTTATTAGACATTTTCCATTTCTACTTTTGGTGTTATGTTTCAAAAACTGTCATTTTGAGTGTGACCAATATGAGGCCAGGAAAACCTAATTTTTGTATTTGTGAACTTTTCCAAAATACCTGATTCTGGTAAAACTCACATAAATACAATATAACAGGCTTTTTTAGACAAATTTCACGTTTGTTTTTGGAGTTATGTTTATTAACCATTCATATTTAGTATGACAGTTATACTATTATATTGAATAAAAAACTAACTTGTGTCTTTGCAAACCTTACAAAAGGTCATTTTTCTAGTACAACTAACAAAAATACATATCTCTAGAAATTATTAGCCATTTTGCATGTGTTGTTTAGAAGTTATGTTTGAATACATTTTTATTGTTTTTTTCGCATTATCTCAGGATTCTAAGTGCATTACTGTCAAATTTAGTAAAAAAATACTTTTTGCATTTGCAAGATGTAAAACAGCATATGTTTCGAGTAAAACTCCCAATGATGCATTATTTCAGGCATTATTGGCCATTTTTCATGTGTGGTGTAGGAGTTATGGTTAAATAACTGTCATATTGACTGTTACAGTATAAAGTCATATTGAGTAAAACCTAGTTTGTGTATTTGCAAACAATAGAAAAACAACTGTATCTAGTAAAACTAACATGTATTCAATATCACAGGCATTTTTAGACATTTTGCAGGTTTGGATAAGGAATTATGTTGGAATCCATTTTTATTGCTTTTTTCGCATTATCTCAGGATTCTAAGTACATTACTGTCAAATTGAGTAAAAAATTCCTTTTTGTTTTTGCAAACCCTACCAAATGTTTTTTTTTTTTTCAGGAAAACTCTCAAAGATGCATTTCTTCAGGCATTGTTAGACATTTTGCATGTGTATTTTTGGAGTTATGTTTCAAAAACTGACATTTTGAGTTTGACCAATATGAGGCCAATAAAACCTGATTATTGTATTTGTAAACCTTTCCAAAATACCTGATTCCGGTAAAACTCACATAAATTCAATATTACAGTCTTTTTTAGACAAATTTCATGTTTGGTTTTGGAGTTATGATTATAAACCTTTCATATTTAATATGACAGTTGCACTGTTATATTGAATAAAAAAACTAACTTGTGTCTTTGTGAGCCTCACAAAAGATCATTTTTCTAGTACAACTAACAAAAATACATATCTCTAGGCATTATTAGCCAATTTGCATGTGTGATTTAGAAGTTATGTTTGAATACATTTTTACTAATTTTCGCATTATCTCAGGATTGTAAGACTATTATAGTCATCCATCCATTTTCTACCGCTTATTCCCTTTTTTGGGGTCGCGGGGGGCGCTGGCGCCTATCTCAGCTACAATCGGGCGGAAGGTGGGGTACACCCTGGACAAGTCGCTATCTCATCACAGGGCCAACACAGATAGATAGACAACATTCACACTCACATTCACATATTATAGTCATTTTGAGTAAAAAACTACTTTTTGCATTTGCAAGATTTAAAAAAGCATATGTTTTGAGTAAAACTCCCGTAGATGCATTATTTCAGGCATTATTAGCCATGTCTCATGTGTGGTGTAGGAGTTATGTTTAAATAACTGTCATATTGAGTGTTACAGTATACAGTCAGATTGAGTAATACCTATTTTGTGTATTTGCAAACCATACAAAAACAAATGTATCTAGTAAAACTCACATGTATTCAATATCACAGGCAGTTTTAGACATTTTGCACGTTTGGATTAGGAATTATGTTGGAATACATTTTTTATTGCTTTTTGCGCACTATCTCAGGATTCTAAGAACATTATAGTCATATTGAGTAAAAAACTACTTTTAGCATTTGCAAGATTTAAAAAAGCATATGTTTCGAGTAAAACTCCAAAAGATTCATTATTTCAGGCATTATTAGCCATTTTTCATGTGTGGTGTAGGAGTTATGTTTAAATAACTGTCTAATTGAGTGTTACAGTATACAGTCATATTGAGTAAAACCTCATTTGTGTATTTGCAAACCATAGAAAAACAACTGTATCTAGTAAAATTCACATGCATTCAATATTACAGGCATTTACAGACATTTTGCACGTTTGGATTAGGAATTATGTTGGAATACATTTTTACTGTTTTTTTACATTACTGTCAAAATGAGTAAAACATTAATTTTTTTTTGCAAACACCACCAAATATGTTTTTTTTTTCAGGAAAACTCTCAAAGATACATTTCTTCAGGATTTATTAGACGTTTTGCATGTGTATTTTTGGAGTTATGTTTCAAAAACTGACATTTTGAGTTTGACCAATATGAGGCCAGTAAAACCTGATTTTTGTATTTGTGAACCTTTCCAAAATACCTGATTACGGTAAAACTCACATAAATTCAATATTACAGGCTTTTTAAGACAAATTTCATGTTTGGTTTTGGAGTTATGATTATAAACCTTTCATATTTAGTACTTTTATATTGAATAAAAAAACTAACTTGTGTCTTTGTGAACCTCACAAAAGATAATTTTTCTAGTACAACTAACAAAAATACATATCTCTAGGCATTATTAGCCATTTTGCATGTGTTGTTTAGAAGTTATGTTTGAATACATGTGTATTGCTTTTTTCGCATTATCTCAGGATGGTAAGACTATTATAGTCATATTGAGTAAAACACTACTTTTTGCATTTGCAAGATTTCAAAAAGCATATGTTTCGAATACAACTCCAAAAGATGCATTATTTCAGGCATTATTAGCCATTTTTAATGTGTGGTGTAGGAGTTATGTTTAAATAACTGTCATATTGAGTGTTACAGTCTACAGTCATATTGAGTAAAAACTCATTTTTGTATTTGCAAACCATAGAAAAACAACTGTATCTAGTAAAACTCACATGTATTCAATATCACAGGCATATTTAGACATTTTGCACGTTAGGATTAGGAATTATGTTGGAATACATTTTAATTGCTCTTTTCGCATTACCTACCAAATGTTTTTTTTCCAGGAAAACTCTCAAAGATGCATTTCTTCAGGCATTATTAGACATTTTGCATGTGTATTTTTGTAGTTATGTTTCAAAAAATGACATTTTGAATTTGACCAATATGAGGCCAGTAAAACCTGATTTTTGTATTTGTGAACCTTTCCAAAATACCCGATTCCGGTAAAATTCACATAATTCAATATTACAGGTTTTTTTAGACAAATTTCAGTTTGTGAGTTATGATTATAAAACCTTTCATATTTAGTATGACAGTTATACTGTTATATTAAATAAAAAAAATAACTTGTGTCTTTGTGAACCTCACAAAAGATCATTTTTTTAGTACAACTAACAAAAATACATATCTCTAGGCATTATTAGACATTTTGCATGTGTTGTTTGGAAGTTATGTTTGAATACATTTTTATTGCTTTTTTCGCACTGTCTCAGGATTCTAAGATCATTATAGTCATATTGAGTAAAAAACTACGTTTTGCATTTGCAAGATTTAAAAAAGCATGCGTTTCAAGTAAAACTCTCAAACATGCGTTATTTCAGGCATTATTAGCCATTTTTCATGTGTGGTGTAAGAGTTATGTTTAAATAACTGTCATATTGAGTGTTACAGTATACAGTCATATTGAGTAAAACCTAATTTTTGTATTTGCAAACCATAGAAAAACAACTGTATCCAGTAAAACTTACAAGTATTCAGTATCAAAGGCATTTTTAGACATTTTGCACATTTGGATTAGGAGTTATGTTGGAATACCTTTTTATTGCTTTTTTCGCATTATCTCAGGATCCTAAATACATTACTGTCAAATTTAGTAAAAAATTACTTTTTGATTTTGCAAACCTTACCAAATACTTTTTTTTCCAGTAAAACTCTCAAAGATTCATTTTTTTCGTCGTTATTAGACATTTCCCATTTCTACTTTTGGAGTTATGTTTCAAAAACTGTCATTTTGAGTGTGACCAATATGAGGCCAGGAAAACCAAATTTTTGTATTTGTGAACCTTTCCAAAATACCTGATTCTGGTAAAACTCACATAAATACAATATAACAGGCTTTTTTAGACACATTTCACTTTTGTTTTTGGAGTTATGTTTATAAACCTTTCATATTTAGTATGACAGTTATACTATTATATTGAATAAAAAACTAACTTGTGTCTTTGCAAACCTTACAAAAGGTAATTTTTCTAGTACAACTAACAAAAATACATATCTCTAGGAATTATTAGCCATTTTGCATGTGTTGTTTAGAACTTATGTTTGAATACATTTTTATTGCTTTTTTCGCATTATCTCAGGATTCTATTGAGTAAAAAACTACTTTTTGCATTTGCAAGATGTAAAAAAGCATATGTTTCGAGTAAAACTCCCAATGATGCATTATTTCAGGCATTATTAGCCATTTTTCATGTGTGGTGTAGGAGTTATGGTTAAATAACTGTCATATTGACTGTTACAGTATACAGTCATATTGAGTAAAACCTAAATTTTGTATTTGCAAACCATAGAAAAACAACTGTATCTAGTAAAACTCACATGTATTCAATATCACAGGAATTTCTAGACATTTTGCACGTTTGGATTAGGAATTAGGTTGGAATACATTTTATTACTTTTTTCGCATTATCTCAGGATTCCAAGTACATTACTGTCAAATTTAGTAAAAAAAATATTTTTGTTTTTGCAAACCTTACCAAATGTTTTTTTTTTTCAGGAAAACTCTCAAAGATACATTTCTTCAGGCATTATGAGACATTTTGCATTTCTACTTTTGGAGTTATGTTTCAAAATTGTCATTTTGAGTGTGATCAATATGAGGCCAGTAAAAATTATATTCTGTATTCATGAACCTTTCCAAAATACCTGACTCTGGTAAAACTCACATAATTTCAATGTTACAGGCTTTTTTAGAGAAATTTCATGTTTGGTTTTGGAGTTATGATTATGAAGATTTCATATTTAGTATGACAGTTATACTGTTATATTGAATAAAAAAAACAACTTGTGTCTTTGCAAACCTTACAAAATATATTTTTCTTTTACAACCAACGAAAATACATATCTGTAGGCATTATTAGCCATTTTGCATGTGTTGTTTAGAAGTTATGTTTGAATACATTTTTATTGCTTTTTTCGCATTATCTCAGGATTCTAAGAACGTTATAGTCATATTGAGTAAAAAACTACTTTTTGCATTTGCAAGATTTAAAAAAGCATATGTTTTGAGTAAAACTCCCAAAGATGCATTATTTCAGGCATTATAAGCCATTTTTCATGTGTGGTGTAGGAGTTATGTTTAAATAACTGTCATATTGAGTTTTACAGTATACAGTCATATTGACTAAAACCTAAATTTTGTATTTGCAAACCATAGAAAAACAACTGTATCTAGTAAAACTCACATTTATTCAATATCACAGGCATTTTTAGACATTTTGCACGTTTGGATTAGGAATTATGTTGGAATAGAGACGGCGTGGCGCAGTGGAAAAGAGTGGCCGTGCGCAACCCGAGGGACGCTGGTTCAATCCCCACCTAGTACCAACCTCGTCACGTTCGTTGTGTCCTGAGCAAGACACTTTACCCTTAGTCCTGATAAGTGCTGGTTAGCGCCTTGCATGGCAGCTCCCTCCATCAGTGTGTAAATGTGTGTGTGTGAATGGGTAAATGTGGAACTAATGTCAAAGTGCTTTGAGTACCTTGAAGGTAGAAAAGCGCTATACAAGTACAACCCAGAGAATACATTTGTATTGCTCTTTTTGCATTATCTCAGGATTTTTTTTTTTCCAGTAAAACTCACTAAAGGCATTTTTTTGTAATTGTGCATGTGTATTTTGAGATATGGTTCAAAAAGTTATTCAGTGTGACCAATGTGAGGCCAGTAAAACCAAATTTTTGTATTTGTGAACCTTTACAAAATACCTAATTCAGGTAAAACTCACATAAAGTCAATATTACAGGCTTTTTTAGACAGATTTCATGTTTGGTTTTGGAGTTATGTTTATGAACCTTTCATATTTAGTATGACAGTTATACTGTTATATTGAATAAAAAAAAACAAAATTGTATCTTTGCAAACACTGTAAAAATAAATTCTGTAAAAAAAACGGTCTTTTACTGGCAGCTACGGCTGCCAAACAAAAACCATAAAATTAAAGTAAAACATTGTACACCAAATAATGATCAAAAACCATTATATTTACAGAAATTTTCATGAAACGTTTTGGGCAGAAATATCATAATTTTACAGATTTTTTACTAAATTATTAAGATCAACCACCTTAATAAAGTGACGATGCAAACAGTTCTGCAGAAAAATACCTTTATTCTTCAGAGTTTTTCCAAATTATTACGATCAACCACCTTTAGTGAAGTGACAATGCTGGCGGTTCCACAGAAAACTACCATTGTTAGGATCAGGGTGTCTCATTCACTTTACCAGGGGGCCACTGGATGCAGGAAATTGATACAAAGTGGGTTAACCTTGCATGAATGGCTATCCCACCCTAGCAACATACTTACCATTCCTACCATTTGACCTCGAGAATTTCACTGACCCTTATGTAGGGTTGACTCAAAGTTTGGCTGGGCGAATATGACACGTTGTACTGTGGTTGGTTTTTTTGTCCGCTCATTCACCAAATCATCAGCGTGCTAATTGAGGCATGTTATGTGCATGGTTTTGTTGTGCATATGAAAAGTGACTGCAAGATATACTTCGTCAACAGCCACAAAGGTCACACTGACGTTTGCTGTACAAACATCTTTAACACTGTTACAAATATGCACCACACTGTGAACCCACATCGAACAAGAATGATAAACACATTTCAGGAAAACATCCTCACTGTAATAAAACATAAACACAACATAACAAATACCCAGGAGCCCATGCAGCGCTGACTGTTCCGGGCAAGAACCCCGCTACCACCGATCCCCGTGCCCCAAAACATCACCGCCCCCCTCCGTGCGTTGGTTGAGGTGGGCGGGGTTAGGTGGTGGGGTGTATATTGTAACACATGGAATTCTGGGTATTGTTTCTGTTGTGTTAATGTTGTGTTATGGTGAAGATGTTCCCTGAAATGTGTTTGTCATTCTTGTTTGATGTGGCTCTACAGTGTGGCGCATATTTGTAACATTGTTAAAGTTGTTTGTACGGCCACCGTCAGTGTGATCTGTAAGGCTGTTGACTGTATATTAAGTATGTCTTGCAGTCACTCATGTATTTCATATTAAAGGGAAAAAAATGTAATTGTTAGTTTGAGCTTAAACCTTTTATAAGAGGCTCCATATATTTTTCTACTTGAATGTGAAAATACACATAAATATTAAAAAAATTTGATTTACCTTAAAATTACATATAAAACTGTTAGATTGTTAGTATGGACAAATACTTTTATATAACAAGCTACATATTAAATTAAAGTTAATTACTGTAATTTTACATGAAAATGAAAGTAATTTGAGAAAACAGAAAATAATATGTAAAATTAATTTGGTATTTTTCTGTAAAAAAATAGGAATATACATAGTTCGTCATTATTGGCATATTACTTAAAATAACAGGCGGTTTGTTTATTTACAGATAATGTCTTCAATTCTACAGTTTTGTAACCTCTTTAAAAAAATTGAAAAATTACAGTAGAAATTTAGAGTAAACTAACCATAAAAATCTGATTTTTTTTTACAGTGAACCCTACAAAAGATAATTTTTTGCTACAACTAACAAAGATTCACATCTCTAGGCATTATTAGCCGTTTTGCATGTGTTGTTTAAAAGTTGTGTTTGAAAACATTTTATTGCTTTTTTCGCATTATCTCAGGATTTTAAGAACATTATTGTCATATTCAGTAAAACAACTATTTTTTGCATTGCAAAGATTTAAAAAAGCAATCGTTTCGAGTAAAATTCCCAAAGATGCATTATTTAAGGCATTATTAGCCATTTTTCATGTGTGGTGTAGGAGTTATGTTTAAATAACTGTCATATTGAGTGTTACAGTATACAGTCATATTGAGTAAAACCTAATTTTTGTATTTGCAAAACATAGAAAAGCAACTGTATCTAGTAAAACTCACATGGATTCAATATCACAGGCATTTTTAGAAAATTTGTACGTTTGGATTAGGAATTATGTTGGAATACATTTTTATTGCTCTTTTTGCATTATCTCACAATTTTAAGTACATTACTGTCAAATTGTGTAAAACAATTCTTTTTGTTTTTGCAAACCTTACAAAATGTTTTTTTTCCAGTAAAACTTACAAAGATACTTTTCTTCAGGCATTTTTTTTGTAATTTTGCATGTGTATTTTTGGAGATATGGTTCAAAAACTCTCTTATTGAGTGTGACCAATGTGAGGCCAGTAAAACAAATTTTTGTATTTGTGAACCTTTCCAAAATACCTAATTTAGGTAAAACTCATATAAAGTCAATATTACAGGCTTTTTTTTAGACAGATTTCATGTTTGGTTTTGGAGTTATGTTTATGAACCTTTCATATTTAGTAGACAGTTTTACTCTTATATTGAATAAAAAAAACTCAATTTTATCTTTGCAAACACTGTAAAAATAATTTCTGTAAAAAAAATGTTCATATACTGGCAGCTACGGCTGCCAAACAAAAATGATAAAATTAAAGTAAAACATTGTAAACCAAATAATGATCAAAAACATTATATTTACAGAAATTTTCATGAAACATTTTGGGGTGAAATATCGTAATTTTACAGATTTTTACTAAATTATTAAGATCAACCACCTTTACTAAAGTGACGATGCAACCAGTTCTGCAGAAAAATACCTTTATTCTTCAAGAGTTTTTCAAAATTATTACGATCAACCACCTTTAGTGAAGTGACAATGCTGGCGGTTCCACAGAAAAATGCCATTGTTTTACAGATTTTTTCTGAATTGTTAGGATCAGGGGTGTCTCATTGACTTTACCGGGGGACCACTGGATGCAGGAACTCGATGCAAAGTGGATTCGCCTTGCATGAATGGCTATCCCACCCTAGCAACATACTTACCGATCCTACCATTTCACAGCGAGAATTTTACTGACCCTCATGTACGGTTGACCCAAAGTCTGGCCGGGAGACTCTGACACGTAGCGGCTATTTTTGTACGTTCATTCAACAAATCATTAGCATGCCAACTGATGCGTATGATGCGCACGGTATTGTCATGCATATGATAGTGACTGCAAGACATACTTGGTCAACAGCCACACAGGTCACACTGCTGGTGGCTGTACAAACAACTTTAACACTGTTACAAAATATGCACCACACTGTGAATCCACATTGAACAAGAATGATAAACACATTTCAGGAAAACATCTTTACTGTTATAAGACACAAACACAACATAAAAAATACCCACAAGCACTGCAGCGTTATCTCTTCCGTGCTACGTCCCCGCTACCACCCAACCCCGCGCCCCAAAACATCACCGCCCCCCTCCGTGCGTTGGTTGAGGTGGGCGGGGTTAGGTGGTGGGGGTGTATATTGTAACACATGGAATTCTGGGTATTGTTTCTGTTGTGTTAATGTTGTGTTATGGTGAAGATGTTCTCCTGAAATGTGTTCGTCATTTTTGTTTGATGTGGCTCCACAGTGTGGCGCATATTTGTAACATTGTTAAAGTTGTTTGTACGGCCACCGTCAGTGTGATCTGTAAGGCTGTTGACTGGTGATTAAGTATGTCTTGCAGTCATTCATGTATGTCATATTACAGCAAAAAAATTTAATTGTTAGTTTGAGCATAAACCTTTTACAAGAGGCTACATATATTTTTCGACTTGAATGTGAAAATACACATAAATATTAAAAAAAATAGATTTACCTTAAAATTACATACAAAACTGTTAGATTGTTAGTATGGACAAATACTTTTATATAACAAGTTACATATTTAATTAAAGTTAATTACTGTAATTTTACATGAAATTGAAAGTAATTTGAGAAAACAGAAAATAATATGTAAAATTAATTTGGTATTTTTCTGTAAAAAAATAGGAATATACATCGTTTGTCATTACTGGCATATTACTTAAAATAACAGATAATGTCTTCAATTCTACAGTTTTATAACCTATCTAAAAAAAATTGAAAAATTACAGTAGAAAATTTAGAGTAAACTAACCATAAAAATAGGATTTTTTTTTTTTACAGTGAACCCTACAAAAGATCATTTTTCTACCACAACTAACAAAGATACACATCTCTAGGCATTATTAGCCGTTTTTTATGTGTTGTTTAAAAGTTGTGTTTGAAAACATTTTTATTGCTTTTTTCGCATTATCTCGGGATTCCAAGAACATTATTGTCATATTGAGTAAAATAACTATTTTTTTGCATTGCAAAGATTTAAATAAGCAATTGTTTCGAGTAAAACTCCCAAAGATGCATTATTTCAGGCATTATTAGCCATTTTTCATGTGTGGTGTAGGAGTTATGTTTAAATAACTGTCATATTGAGTGTTACAGTATACAGTCATATCGAGTAAAACCTAATTTTTGTATTTGCAAACCATAGAAAATCAACTGTATCTAGTAAAACTCACATGGATTCAAAAGCACAGGCATTTTTAGACAATTTGCACGTTTGGATTAGGAATTATGTTGGAATACATTTTTATTGCTCTTTTTGCATTATCTCAGGATTTAAGTACATAACTGTCAAATTGGGTAAAATATTTCTTTTTGTTTTTGCAAACCTTACAAAATGTTTTTTTCCAGTAAAACTCACAAAGATACATTTCTTCAGGAATTTTTTTTGTAATTTTGCATGTGTATTTTTGGAGATCTCCTCTCTGAGCTGCGACCTTATCGTGGTAGAGGAGTTTGCGTGTCCCAATGATCCTAGGAGCTATGTTGTCCGGGGGCATAAAGCCCCCTGGTAGGGTCTCCCAAGGCAAACAGGTTCTAGGTGAGGGATCAGACAAAGAGCACCTCGAAGACCTTTATGAAGAAGAAAAATCATGGACCCAGATTTCCCTCGCCCGGACGCGGGTCATCGGGGCCCCCCTCTGGAGCCAGGCCCGGAGGTGGGGCACGATGGCGAGCGCCTGGTGGCCGGCCTGTTCCCATGGGGCCCGGCCGGGCACAGCCCGAGAGGCAACGTGGGTCATCCCTCCAATGGCTCACCACCCATAGCAGGGGCCAAAGAGGTCGGGTGCAATGTGAGCTGGGCGACAGACGAAGGCAGGGCATTTGGCGGTCCGATCCTCGGCTACAGAAGCTAGCTCTTGGGACGTGGAACGTCACGTCACTGGGGGGGAAAGAGCCTGAGTTAGTGCGCGAAGTCGAGAAATTCCGGCTGGATATAGTCGGACTCACTTCGACGCACAGCAAGGGCTCTTGAACCACTTCTCTCGAGAGGGATTGGACCCTCTTCCACTCTGGCGTTGCCGGCAGTGAGAGGCGGCGGGCTGGGGTGGCAATTCTTGTTTCCCCCCGGCAGTGAACAGGTACCGACAGGCCAAGCGGTGTGCGGCTTCAGCGGTCGCGGAGGCAAAAACTCGGACATGGGAGGAGTTCGGGGAAGCCATGGAAAACGACTTCCGGACGGCTTCGAAGCGATTCTGGACCACCGTCCGCCGCCTCAGGAAGGGGAAGCAGTGGACTATCAACACCGTGTATGGTGCGGATGGTGTTCTGCTGACTTCGACTGCGGATGTTGTGGATAGGTGGAAGGAATACTTCGAAGACCTCCTCAATCCCACCAACACGTCTTCCTATGAGGAAGCAGTGCCTGGGGAATCTGTGGTGGACTCTCCTATTTCTGGGGCTGAGGTCGCTGAGGTAGTTAAAAAGCTCCTCGGTGGCAAGGCCCCAGGGGTGGACGAGATCCGCCCGGAGTTCCTTAGGCTCTGGATGCTGTGGGGCTGTCTTGGTTGACAAGACTTTGCAGCATCGCGTGGACATCGGGGGCGGTACCTCTGGATTGGCAGACCGGGGTGGTGTTCCTCTCTTTAAGAAGGGGGACCGGAGGGTGTGTTCCAACTATCGTGGGATCACACTCCTCAGCCTTCCCGGTAAGATTTATTCAGGTGTACTGGAGAGGAGGCTACGTCGGACAGTCGAACCTCGGATTCAGGAGGAACAGTGTGGTTTTCGTCCTGGTCGTGGAACTGTGGACCAGCTCTATACTCTCGCAGGGTTCTTGAGGGTGCATGGGAGTTTGCCCAACCAGTCTACATGTGCTTTGTGGACTTGGAGAAGGCATTCGACCGTGTCCCTCGGGAAGTCCTGTGGGGAGTGCTCAGAGAGTATGGGGTATCGGACTGTCTTATTGTGGCGGTCCGTTCCCTGTACGATCAGTGCCAGAGCTTGGTCCGCATTGCCGGCAGTAAGTCGAACACATTTCCAGTGAGGGTTGGACTCCGCCAAGGCTGTCCTTTGTCACCGATTCTGTTCATAACTTTTATGGACAGAATTTCTAGGCGCAGTCAAGGCGTTGAGGGGTTCCGTTTGGTAACCGCAGGATTAGGTCTCTGCTTTTTGCAGATGATGTGGTCCTGATGGCTTCATCTGACCGGATCTTCAGCTCTCGCTGGATTGGTTCGCAGCTGAGTGTGAAGCGACCGGAATGAGAATCAGCACCTCCAAGTCCGAGTCCATGGTTCTCGCCCGGAAAAGGGTGGAATGCCATCTCCGGGTTGGGGAGGAGACCCTGCCCCAAGTGGAGGAGTTCAAGTACCTAGGAGTCTTGTTCACGAGTGAGGGAAGAGTGGATCGTGAGATCGACAGGCGGATCGGTGCGGCGTCTTCAGTAATGCGGACGTTGTACCGATCCGTTGTGGTGAAGAAGGAGCTGAGCCGGAAGGCAAAGCTCTCAATTTACCGGTCGATCTACGTTCCCATCCTCACCTATGGTCATGAGCTTTGGGTCATGACCGAAAGGATAAGATCACGGGTACGAGCGGCCGAAATGAGTTTCCTCCCTTAGAGATAGGGTGAGAAGCTCTGCCATCCGGAGGGACTCAAAGTAAAGCCGCTGCTCCTTCACATCGAGAGGAGCCAGATGAGGTGGTTCGGGCATCTGGTCAGGATGCCACCCGAACGCCTCCCTAGGAGGTGTTTAGGGCACGTCCAACCGGTAGGAGGCCACGGGGAAGACCCAGGACACGTTGGGAAGACTACGTCTCCCGGCTGGCCTGGGAACGCCTCGGGATCCCCCGGGAAGTGCTAGACGAAGTGGCTGGGGAGAGGAAGTCTGGGTTTCCTGCTTAGGCTGTTGCCCCCCGCGACCCGACCTCGGATAAGCGGAAGATGATGGATGGATGGATGGATTTTTGGAGATATGGTTCCAAAACTGTCTTATTGAGTGTGACCAATGTGAGGCCAGTTAAAACCAATTTTTTGCATTTGTGAACCTTTCCAAAATACCTAATTCAGGTAAAACTCACATTAAGTCAATATTACAGGCTTTTTTAAACAGATTTCATGTTTGGTTTTGGAGTTATGTTTATGAACATTCATATTTAGTATGACAGTTTTACTGTTATATTGAATAAAAAAAAACTAACTTTTATCTTTGCAAACACTGTAAAAATAATTTTGTAAAAAAACGGTCATTTACTGGCAGCTGGGCTGCCAAACAAAAACCATAAAACTAAATTAAGACATTGTAGACCAAATAATGATCAAAAATATTAAATTTACAGAAATTTTCATGAAATGTTTTGGGTGAAATATCGTAATTTTACAGATTTTTACCTAAATTATTAAGATCAACCACCTTTAATATAGTGACGATGCAAACAGTTCTGCTGAAAAATACCTTTATTCTTCAGAGTTTTTCCAAATTATTACGATCAACCACCTTTAGTGAAGTGACAATGCTGGCGGTTCCACAGAAAAATACCATTGTTTAACAGATTTTTTCTGAATTGTTAGGATCAGGGGCGTCTCATTGACTTCACCGGGGGCCACTGGATGTAGGAACTTGATGCAAAGTGGATTCGCATTGCATGGATGGCTATCCCACCCTAGCAACCGATCCTCCCATTTCACCGCGAGAATTTTAGTGACCCTCATGTAGTATTGACCTAAAGTCTAGCTGGGAGACTTTTTATACGCTCATTCACCAAATCATTAGCATGCCTACTGATGCGTGTGATGTGCACGGTAATGTCATGCACAAGATATGGACTGCAAGACATACTTGGTCAACAGCCACACAGGTCACACTGCTGGTGGCTGTACAAACAACTTTAACACTGTTACAAAAATATGCACCACACTGTGAATCCACATCGAACAAGAATGATAAAACACATTTTAGGAAAACATCCTCACTGTAACAAAACATAAACACAACATAACAAATACCCACAAGCGCTGACTCTTCCGGGCTACACCCCTGCTACCACCCAACCCCGCACCCCCAAACATCACCTTCCCCCTCCGTGCGTTGGTTGAGGTGGGCGGGGTTAGGTGGTGGGGGTGTATATTGTAACACATGGAATTCTGGGTATTGTTTCTGTTGTGTTAATGTTGTGTTATGGTGAGGATGTTCTCCTGAAATGTTTTTGTCATTCTTGTTTGATGTGGCTCCACAATGTGGCGCATATTTGTAACATTGTTAAAGTTGTTTGTACGGCCACCGTCAGTGTGATCTGTAAGGCTGTTGACTGTTGATTAAGTATGTCTTGCAGTCACTATTGTATGTCATATTACAGGGAAAAAAATGTAATTGTTAGTTGACCATAAACATTTTATAAGAGGCTACATATATTTTTCGCCTTGAATGTGAAAATGCACATAAATATTTAAAAAAATTGAATTACCTTAAAATTACATTAACATTACAAAACATTTCTTTTTGTTTTTGCAAACCTTACAAAATGTTTTTTTTCCAGTAAAATTCACAAAGATACATTTCTTCAGGCATTTTTTTGTAATTTTGCATGTGTATTTTTGGAGATATGGTTCGAAAACTGTCTTATTCAGTGTGACCAATGTGAGGCCAGTATAACCAATTTTTTGTATTTGTGAACCTTTCCAAAATACCTAATTCAGGTAAAACTCACATAAAGTCAATATTACAGGCTTTTTTAGACAGATTTCATGTTTGGTTTTGGAGTTATGTTTATTAACCTTCATATTATTATGACAAGTACACTGTTATATTGAATAAAAAAACAAAAAACTTGTATCTTTGCAAACACTGTAAAAATAAATTCTGTAAAAAAAAAACGGTCATTTACTGGGTTAGGGTTAGGGTTAGGTTAGGGTTATTGAATTTATGTGAGTTTTAGCAGAATCAGGTATTTTGGAAAAGTTCACAAATACGAAAATGAGGTTTTACGGGCCTCATATTGGTCACACTCAAATGACAATTTTGAAACATAATTCCAAAAGTAGAATGCAAAATGTCTAATAATGCCTGAAGAAAAGTATCTTTGACCATTTTCCTGGAAAAAAAATATTTGGTAAGGTTTGCAAAAACAAAAAGTAATTTTTTACTAAATTTGTCAGTAATGTATTTATAATCCTGATATAATGCAAAAAAGCATATAAAATGTATACCAACATAATTCCTAATCCAAACGTGCAAAATGTCTAAAAAGGCCTGTGGTATTGAATACATGTGAGTTTTACGAGATACAGTTGTTTTTCTATGGTTTGCAAATACAAAATTTAGGTTTTACTCAATATGACTGTATACTGTAACACTCAATATGACAGTTATTTAAACATAATTCCTAGACCACACATGAAATAATGCATCTTTGGGAGTTTTACTCGAAACATATGCTTTTTTAAATTTTGCAAATGCAAAAAGTAGTTTTTTTACCAAATATGACTATTATAGTCTTACAATCCTGAGATAATGCAAAAAAAGCAATAAAAATGTATTCAAACATAACTTCTAAACAACACATGCAAAATGGCTAATAATGCCTACAGATATGTATTTTTGTTAGTTGTACTAGAAAAATGATCTTTTGTGAGGTTCACAAAGACACAAGTTAGTTTTTTTATTCAATATAACAGTACAACTGTCATACTAAATATGAAAGGTTTATAATCATAACTCCAAAACCAAACATGAAATTTGTCTAAAAAAGCCTGTAATATTGAATTTATGTGAGTTTTACCGGAATCAGGTATTTTGGAAAGGTTCACAAATACAAAAATCAGGTTTTACTGGCCTTATATTGGTCAAACTCAAAATGTCAGTTTTTGAAACATAACTCCAAAAATACACATGCAAATGTCTAATAATGCCTGAAGAAAGCATCTTTGAGAGTTTTCCTGAAAAAAAAAAATTTGGTAGGGTTTGCAAAAAAAAAAAAAATGTTTTTACTCAATTTGACAGTAATGTACTTAGAATCCTGAGATAATGCGAAAAAAGCAATAAAAATGTATTCCAACATAATTCCTAATCCAAACGTGCAAAATGTCTAAAAGTGCCTGTGATATTGAATACATGTGAGTTTTACTAGATACAGTTCTTTTTCTATGGTTTGCAAATACATAAATGAGGTATTACTCAATATGACTGTATACTGTAACACTCAATATGACAGTTATTTAAACATAACTCTTACACCACACATGAAAAATGGCTAATAATGCCTGAAATAATGAATCTTTGGGAGTTTTACTCGAAACATATGCTTTTTTACATCTTGCAAATGCAAAAAGTAGTTTTTTACTCAATATGACTGTGATAGTCTTACAATCCTGAGATAATGCGAAAAAAGCAATGAAAATGTATTCAAACATAACTTCTAAACAACACATGCAAAAAGGCTAATAATGCCTAAAGATATGTATTTCTGTTAGTTGTACTAGAAAAATTACCTTTTGTAAGGTTTGCGAAGACACAAGTTAGTTTTTGTATTAAATATAGTAGTATAACTGTCATACTAAAGATGAAAGGTTTATAAACATAACTCCAAAACCAAATGTGAAATTTGTCTAAAAAAGCCTGTTATATTGTATTTATGTGAGTTTTACCAGAATCAGGTATTTTGGAAAGGTTCACAAATACAAAAATTAGGTTTTACTGGCCTCATATTGGTCATACTCAAAATGACAGTTTTTGAAACATAACTCCAAAAGTAGAAATGCAAAATGTCTAATAACGACTACAAAAATGAGCCTTTGAGAGTTTTACTGGAAAAAAAGTATTTGGTAAGGTTTGCAAAATCAAAAAGTATTTTTTTACTAAATTTGACAGTAATGTACTTAGAATCCTGAGATAATGCGAAAAAAGCAAAAAAAATGTATTCCATCATCATTTGTAATCCAAATGTGCAAATTGTCTAAAAATGCCTGTGATAATGAATACTTGTAAGTTTTACTAGATACAGTTGTTTTTTTATGGTTTTCAAATACAAAAATTAGGTTTTACTCAATATGACTGTATACTGTAACACTCAATATGACAGTTATTTAAACATAACTCCTACACCACAAATGAAAAATGAATAATAATGCCTGAAATAATGCATCTTTGGAAGTTTTCTTCGAAACATATGCTTTTTTACATCCTGCAAAAGCAAAAAGTAGTTTTTTACTCAATATGACTATAATGTTCTTAGAATCCTGAGATAATGCGAAAAAAGCAATAAAAATGTATTCAAACATAACTTCTAAACAACACATGCACAATGGCTAATAATACCTAGAAATGTGTATTTTTGTTAGTTGTACTAGAAAAATGATATTTTGTAAGGTTTGCAAAGACACAAGTTAGTTTTTTTATTCAATATAACAGTAAAACTGTCATACTAAATATGAAAGGTTTATAATCATAACTCCCAAACCAAACGTGAAATTTGTCTAAAAAAGCCTGTAATATTGTGTTTATGTGAGTTTTACCAGAATCAGGTATTTCGGAAAGGTTCACAAATACAAAAATTAGGTTTTACTGGCCTCATATTGGTCATACTCAAAATGACAGTTTTTGAAACATAACTCCAAAAGTAGAAATGCAAAATGTCTAATAATGACTAAAAAAAATTAATCTTTGAGAGTTTTACTGGAAAAAAAACATTTGGAAAGGGTTGCAAAATCAAAAAGTAATTTTTTAATAAATTTGAAAGTAATGTACTTAGAATCCTGAGATAATGCGAAAAAAAGCAATAAAAATGTATTCCAACATCATTGTTATCCAAATGTGCAAATTGTCTAAAAATGCCTGTGATATTGAATACTTGTAAGTTTTACTAGATACATTTGTTTTTCTATGGTTTGCAAATACAAAAATGAGGTTTTACTCAATATGACTGTATACTGTAACTCTCAATATGACAGGTATTTAAACATAACTCCTACACCACACATTAAAAATGGCTAATTATGCCTGAAATAATGCATCTTTGGGAGTTTTACTCGAAACATATGCTTTTTTACATCTTGCAAATGCAAAAAGTATTTTTTTACTCAATAAAACTATAATGTTCTTAGAATCCTGAGATAATGCGAAAAAAGCAATAAAAATGTATTCAAACATAACTTCTAAACAACACATGCAAAATGGCTAATAATGCCTAGAGATATGTATTTTTGTTAGTTGTACTAGAAAAATTACCTTTTGTAAGAGATGGCGTTGCTGTAGTGGCTGCTGTAGGCAGGAGCTCTGTGCTCTTGTGTCATCCTTTTGTGTTTCCCTCTTGTTTTCATGTGTTATTATATTTTTTGGCATTTTGGTCCGGGACCCTTTGGGACTGTGTGACAAGGGGTGGCACTTTCGTGACCTCTGTGGTGCTTTTTTTGTGGACTTTTGGATCTGCCTCCCGGGAGCCTTTTGGCCATGGAGACCAGCTGCTGGGTCTCTGCCACACCGGAGTCTGTTTGGAGGGACTGGAGGAGATGCGGATGAGGGGACAGGGCTGCGGAGCTAGCACTGAGCGCTGGGACGGAGAGGCTTCGCGGTGTCTCGACTGGGTGAGCAGGTGTCGGACACATCAGTCACCTTGGACGTATCCTCGCTCATCCATGCGGACTGGACATTCGCCGAGAGTGGAGTCGGCTGTCTTGGTTGCTTTGTTGGGTCTGCTTCTGTCTCTGGCCATGCTCCCTCCTCCCCAGCGGACAATGGCGTGGAACACCGCAGAGGCCACCACGGTGTATATGTTTATTTTACTTTTTATTCATAGCTGTATGTAGAAGTGTCTGGTTGTATCTGCTGCTTTAATGTCTTTAATGTCCTCTGTGTTCTTTGATGTTTGATGTTTCCCTCTTACACACATGTAAGAGGGATGTGTACTATGGCTATGAGTTGTTGTTTTTTTTTGTTTTTTTTTCCCTTGGCCTCAGTCTGCACCCCCACTCCAGGGCCTAGGCTAAGACCGATTTTTTTTATTTTATTTTAATCTTCTATTCTTTTCTTCCCCCCGCCCCCCATGTTTACCTGTATGTCATCTTTTTTGTAAGGGGCGCTGGAAGCCGGCAGACCCATCAGCGATCCTGTTCTGTCTCCCTGTAATGTTTGTCTGATCTTGAATGGGATTGTGCTGAAAATTGTAATTTTCCTGAAGGAACTCTCCTGACGGAATGAATAAAGTACTATCTATCTAATCTAATACTAAATATGAAAGGTTTATAATCATAACTCCAAAACCAAACGTGAAATTTGTCTAAAAAAGACTGTAATATTGAATTTATGTGAGTTTTAGCAGAATGAGGAATTTTGGAAAGGTTCACAAATGGAAAATTTATTTTTTACTGGCTTCATATTGGTTACAATCAAAATGACAGTTTTTGAAACATAACTGCAAAAGTAGAAATGCAAAACGTCTAATAATGCCTGAAAAAATGTATCTTTGAGAGTTTTACTGGAAAAAAAACATTTGGCAAGGTTTGCAAAAACAAAAAGTATTTTTTTACTAAATTTGACAGTAATGTACTTAGAATCCTGAGATAATGCGAAAAAAGCAATAAAAATGTATTCCAACATCATTTGTAATCCAAATGTGCAAATCGTCTAAAAATGCCTGTGATATTGAATACTTGTAAGTTTTACTAGATACAGTTGTTTTTCTATGGTTTGCAAATACAAAAATGGGATTTTACTCAATATGACTGTATACTGTAACACTCAATATGACAGGTATTTAAACAAAACTCCTACACCACACATGAAAAATGGCTAATAATATCTAAAATAATTTATCTTTTTTTTTAGTTTTACTTGAAACATATGCTTTTTTACATCTTGTAAATGCAAAAAGTAGTTCTTTACTCAATATGACAAAATATATTCAAACATAACTTCTAAACAACACATGCAAAATGGCTAATAATAACTAGGAATATGAATTTTTGTTAGTTGTACTAGAAAAATTACCTTTTGTTAGGTTTGCGAAGACACAAGTTAGTTTTTTTTTATTCAATATACAAGTATAACTATCATACTAAATATGAAAGGTTTATAATCATAACTCCAAAAACAAACGTAAAATTTGTCTAAAAAAGACTGTAAAATTGAATTTATGTGCGTTTTAGCAGAATCAGGTTTTTTGGAAAGGTTCACAAATGGAAAATTTATTTTTTACTGGCTTCATATTGGTCACAATCAAAATGACAGTTTTTGAAACATAACTGCAAAAGTAGAAATGCAAAACGTCTAATAATGCCTGAAAAAATGTATCTTTGAGAGTTTTACTGAAAAAAAGCATTTGGTAAGGTTTGCAAAAACAAAAAGTATTTTTTTACTAAATGTGACAGTAATGTACTTAGAATCCTGAGGAATGGAAAAAAGCAATACAAATGTATTCCAATATAATTTCTAATCCAAATGTTGAAAATGTCTAAACATTCCTGTGGTATTGAATACATGTAATTTTTACTAGATACAGTTGTTTTTCTGTGGTTTGCAAATACAAAAACTAGGAGTTACTCAATATGACTGTATACTGTAACACTAAATATCACAGTTATTTAAACATAACTCCTACACCACACATGAGAAATGGCTAATAATGCCTGAAATAATGCATCTTTGGGAGTTTTACTCGAAACATATGCTTTTTTACATCTTGCAAGTGCAAAAAGTATTTTTTTACTCAATAGGACTATAATGTTCTTAGAATCCTGAGATAATGCGAAAAACGCAATAAAAATGTATTCAAACATAACTTCTAAACAACACATGCAAAATCGCTAATAATGCCTAGAGATACGTATTTTTGTTAGTTGTACTAGAAAAATGACCTTTTGTAAGGTTTGCGAAGACACAAGTTAGTTTTTTTATTCAATATAACAGTATAACTGTCATACTAAATAGGAAACGTTTATAATCATAACTCCAAAACCAAACCTTAAATTTGTTTAAAAAACCTGTGATAAAGAATTTAATTGAGTTTTACCAGAAATCAGGTATTTTGGAAAGGTTCACAAATACCAAAATTAGGTTTTACTGGCCTCATATTGGTCACTCACAAAATGACAGTTTTTGAAACATAACTCCAAATATAGAAATGCAAAATGTCTAATAATGACTAAAAAAATGCATCTTCGAGAGTTCTACTGGGAAAAAAAAACATTTGGTAAGGTTTGCAAAAACAATAAGTAATATTTTACTAAATTTGACAGTAATGCACTTAGAATCCTGAGATAATGCGAAAAAAGGAATAAAAATGTATTTCAACATAATGCCTAATCCAAATGTGCGAAATGTTTAAAAATGCCTGTGATATTGAATACTTGTAGGTTTTACGAGATACAGTTGTTTTTCTATGGTTTGCAAATACAAAAATTAGGTTTTACTCAATATGACTGTATACTGTAACACTCAATATGACAGTTATTTAAACATAACTCCTACACCACACATGAAAATTGGCTAATAATGCCTGAAATAATGCATCTTTGGAAGTTTTACTCGATACATATGCTTTTTTACATCTTGCAAATGCCAAAAGTAGTTTTTTTGTCATTTTGACTTTAATGTTCTTAGAGTCCTGAGATAATGCAAAAAAAGCAATACGAATTTATTCAAACATAACTTCTAAACAACACATGCAAAATGGCTAATAATGCCTAAAGATATGTATTTTTGTTAGTTGTACTAGAAAAATCATCTTTTGTAAGGTTTGCAAAGACAAAAGTTAGTTTTTTTTATTCAATATAACAGTATAACTGTCATACTAAATATGAAAGGTTTATAAACATAACTCCGAAACCAAACATGACATTTGTCTAAAAAAGCCTGTAATATTGTATTTATGTGAGTTTTACCAGAATCAGGTATTTTGGAAAAGTTCACAAATACAAAAATTAGGTTTTACTGGCCTCATATTGGTTATACTCAAAATGACAGTTTTTGAAACATAACACCAAAAGTAAAAATTTCAAATGTCTAACCATGACTAAAAAAAATGTATTTTGAGAGTTTTACTGGAAAAAAAACATTTGGTAAGGTTTGCAAAAAAAAAAATATTTTTCTACTTAATTTGATGGTAAGGTACTTAGAATCCTGAGATAATGCGAAAAAAGCAATAAAAATGTATTCCAACTTAATTCCTAATCCAAACGTTCAAAATGTCTAAAAATGCCCGTGATATTGAATACATGTAAGTTTTACTAGATACAGTTGTTTTTCTATGGTTTGCAAATACAAAAATGAGGTTTTACTCAATATGACTGTATACTGTAACACTCAATATGACAGTTATTTAAACATAACTCCTACACCAAACCTTAAAAATGGCTAATAATGCCTGAAATAATGCATCTTTTGGAGTTTTACTCGAAACGATTGCTTTTTTAAATCTTTGCAATGCAAAAAGTAGTTGTTTTACTCAATATGATAGTTATGATCTTAGAATCCTGAGATAATGCGAAAAAAGCAATAAAAATGTTTTCAAACACAACTTTTAGACACCACATGCAAAACGGCTAATAATGCCCAGAGATGTGTATCTTTGTTAGTTGTAGCAAAAAAGTATCTTTTGTAGGGTTCACTGTAAAAACAAAATCCTATTTTTATGGTTAGTTGACTCTAAATTTCTACTGTAATTTTTCAATTTTTTAAAATACGTTATAAAACTGTAGAATTGAAGTCCATCCATCCATCCATTTTCTACCGCTTATTCCCTTTTTAGAGGTTGCGGGGGGCGCTGGCGCCTATTTCAGCTACAATCGGGTGGAAGGCGGGGTACACCCTGGACAAGTCGCCACCTCATCGCAGGGCCAACACAGATAGACAGACAACATTCACACTCACATTCACACACTAGGGCCAATTTAGTCTTGCCAATCAACCTATCCCCAGGTGCATGTCTTGGAAGTGGGAGGAAGCCGGAGTACCCGGAGGGAACCCACGTATTCACGGGGAGAACATGCAAACTCCACACAGAAAGATCCCGAGCCTGGATTTGAACCCAGGACTGCAGGACCTTCGTATTGTGAGGCAGACGCACTAACCCCTCTCCCACCGTGAAGCCCTAGAATTGAAGTCATTAACTGTAAATAAACAAACCGCCTGTTATTTTAAGTAATATGCCAGTAATGACAAACTATGTATATTCCTGTTTTTTTTTTACAGAAAAATACCAAATTAATTATAAATATTATTTTCTGTTTTCTAAAATTACTTTCAATTTCATGCAAAATTACAGTAGTTAACTTTAATTAAATATGTAGCTTGTTATATAAAAGTATTTGTCCATACTAACAATCTAACAGTTTTGTATGTAATTTTAAGGTAAATAATTTTATTTTTAATTATTTATGTGTATTTTCACATACAAGTCGAAAAATATGTGTAACCCCTTATACGATGTTCATGCTCAAACTAACAATTACATTTTTTTCCCTGTAATATGACATACACGAGTGACTGCAAGACATACTTAATCAACAGTCAACAGCCTTACAGATCACACTGACGGTGGCCGTACAAACAACTTTAACAATGTTACAAATATGCGCCACACTGTGGAGCCACATCAAACAAGAATGACAAACATATTTCAGGAGAACATCTTCACCGCAACACAACATTAACACAACAGAAACAATACCCAGAATTACATGTGTTACAATGTACACCCCCACCACCTAACCCCGCCCACCTCAACCAACGCACGGAGGGGGGCGGTGATGGGTGGTAGCGGGGATGTAGCCCGGAAGAGATAGCGCTGCATGGGCTTGTGGGTATTTGTTATGTTGTGTTTATGTTTTATTACAGTGAGGATGTTTTCCGGAAATGTGTCTATCATTCTTGTTTGATGTGGGTTCACAGTGTGGTGCAGATTTGTAACAGTGTTAAAGTTGTCTGTACAGCCACCGTCAGTGTGACCTGTGTGGCTGTTGACCAAGTATATCTTGCAGTCACTATCATATGCACGACAATACTGTTCACATCATATGCCTCATTTGGCATGATGATGATTTGGTGAATAAGCGTACAAAGAAAACCCACCACGGTACTATTTGTCATACTTGCCCTTCCAAGCTTTTGATTCAATCCTATGTGAGGGTCAGTGAAATTCTCGCAGTGAAATGGTGGGATTGGTAAAAATGTTGCTATGTTGGGATAGCCATTCATGCAAGGTTAAGCCACTTTGCATCAATTTCCTGCTTCCAATGATCCCCCGGTAAAGTGAATGAGACACCCCTGATCCTAACAATTCAGAAAAAATCTGTTTAACAATGGTATTTTTCTGTGGAACCGCCAGCATTGTCACTTCACTAAAGGTGGTTGATCGTAATAATTTGGAAAAACTCTGAAGAATAAAGGTATTTTTCTGCAGAACCGTTTGCATTGTCACTTTATTAAAAGTAGTTGATCTTAGTAATTTAGTAAAAATCTGTAAAATTACAATATTTCTCCCCAAAACGTTTCATGAAAATTTCTGTAAATATAATGTTTTTGATCATTATTTGGTTTACAATGTTTTACTTTAATTTTATGGTTTTTGTTTGGCAGCCGTAGCCGTTATTTTACAGAATTTATTTTTACAGTGTTTGCAAAGATACAAGTTTTTTTTTTTATTCAATATAACAGTATAACTGTCATACTAAATATGAAATGTTCATAAACATAACTCCAAAACCAAACATGAAATCTGTCCAAAAAAAGCCTGTAATATTGACTTTATGTGAGTTTTACCTGAATTAGGTATTTTGGAAAGGTTCACAAATACAAAAATGTGGTTTTACTGGCCTCACATTGGTCACACTCAATAAGACAGTTTTTGAACCCTATCTCCAAAAATACACATGCAAAATTACAAAAAAATGCCTGAAGAAATGTATCTTTGTGAGTTTTACTGAAAAAAAAAAACATTTTGTAAGGTTTGCAAAAACAAAAAGAAAATTTTTACCCAATTTGACAGTAATGTACTTAAAATCCTGAGACAATGCAAAAAGAGCAATAAAAATGTATACCAACATAATTCCTAATCCAAACGTGCAAATTGTCTAAAAATGCCTGTGATATTGAATCCATGTGAGTTTTACTAGATACAGTTGCTTTTCTATGGTTTGCAAATACAAAAATGAGGTTTTACTCAATATGATTGTATACTGTAACACTCAATATGACAGTTATTTAAACATAACTCCTACACCACACATGAAAAATGGCTAATAATGCCTGAAATAATGCATCTTTGGGAGTTTTACTCGAAACGGTTGCTTTTTTAAATCTTTGCAATGCAAAAAGTAGTTGTTTTACTCAATATGACAATAATATTCTTAGAATCCTGAGATAATGCGAAAAAAGCAATACAAATGTTTTCAAACATAACTTCTAAACAACACATGCAAAACGGCTAATAATGCCTAGAGATGTGTATCTTTGTTATTTGCAGCAAAAAAATTATCTTTTGTAGGGTTCACTGTAAAAAAAATAACCCTTTTTTTATGGTTAGTGTACTCTAAATTTCTATTGTAATTTTTTATTTTTTAAAAATAGGTTATAAAACTGTAGAATTGAAGACCATCCATCCATTTTCTACTGCTTATTCCCTTTTAGGGGTCGCGGGGGGCGCTGGCGCCTATCTCAACTACAATTGGGTGGAAGGCGGGGTACACCCTGGACAAGTCGCCACCTCATCGCAAGGCCAACACAGATAGACAGACAACATTCACACTCACATTCACACACTAGGGCCAATTTAGTGTTGCCAATCAACCTATCCCCAGGTGCATGTTTTTGGAGGTAGGAGGAAGCCGGAGTACCCGGAGGGAACCCACGCATTCACGGGGAGAACATGCAAACTCCACACAGAAAGATCCCGAGCCTGGATTTGAACCCAGGACTGCAGGAACTTCGTATTGTGAGGCAGACGCACTAACCCCTCTGACACCGTGATGCCCAGATTTGAAGACATTATCTGTAAATAAACAAACCGCCTGTTATTTTAAATAATATGCCATTAATGACAAACTATGTATATTCCTAATTTTTTTTACATAAAAATACCAAATTAATCATACATATTATTTTATGTTTTCTCAAATTACTTTCAATTTCATGTAAAATTACAGTAATTAACTTTAATTAAATATGTAGCTTGTTATACAAAAGTATTTGTCCATACTAACAATCTAACACTTTTATATGTAATTTTAAGGTAAATATTTTTTTTTTTATTATTTATGTGTATTTTCACATACAAGTCGAAAAATATATGTAACCTCTTATACGATGTTTATGCTCAAACTAACAATTAAAATTTTTCTCTGTAATATGACATACATGAGTGACTGCAAGACATACTTAATCAACAGTCAACAGCCATACAGATCACACTGACGGTGGCCGTACAAACAACTTTAACAATGTTACAAATATGCGCCACACTGTGGAGCCACATCAAACAAGAATGACAAACACATTTCAGGAGAACATCTTCACCGTAACACAACATTAACACAACAGAAACAATACCCAGAATTCCAAGTGTTACAATATACACCCCCACCACCTAACCCCACCCATCTCAACCAACGCACGGAGGGGGGCGGTGATGTTTTGGGGCTAGGGGTTGGGTGGTAGCAGGTGTGAAGCCCGGAAGAGTCCGCGCTGCATCGGCTTGTGGGTATTTGTTTTGTTGTGTTTATGTTTTGATACAGTGAGGATGTTTTCCTGAAATGTGTTTATAATTCTTGTTCGATGTGGGTTCACAGTGTGGTATACGTTTCCTTTTGAAACATAACTCCAAAAGTAGAAGTGCAAAATGTCTAATAATGCCTGAAGAAATGTATCTTTGAGAGTGTTCCTGAAAATCAAAACATTTGGTTAAGTTTGCAAAAACAAAAAGTATTTTTTTACTAAATTTGAAAGAATCCTGAGATAATGCGAAAAAAGCAATACAAATGTATTCCAACATAATTCCTAATCCAAACGTGCAAAATGTCTAAAAATGCCTGTGATATTGAATAAATGTGAGTTTTACTAGATAAAGTTGTTTTTCTATGGTTTGCAAATACAACATTTAGATTTTACTCAATATGACTGTATAAAGTAACACTCAATATGACAGTTATTTAAACATAATTCCTAGACCAAATATGAAAAATGACTAATAATGCCTGAAATAATGCATCTTTGGGAGTTTTACTCGAAACATATGCTTTTTTAAATCTTACAAATGCAAAATGTATTTTTTTTTACTCAATATGACTATAATGTTCTTTGAATCCTGAGATAATGCAAAAAAGCAATAAAATTGTATTCAAACATTAATTCGAAACAACACATGCAAACTGGCTAATGATGCCTAGAGATATGTATTTTTGTTAGTTGTACTAGAAAAATGATATTTTGCAAGGTTTACAAAGACACAAGTTTTTTTTTTTAATTCAATATAACAGTATAACTGTCATACTAAATATGAAAGGTTTATAATCATAACTCCAAAACCAAACAGGAAATCTGTCTAAAAAAGCCAATAATATTGAATTTATGTGAGTTTTACCAGATTCAGGTATTTTGGAAAGGTTCACAAATACAAAATTTAGGTTTTACTGGCCTCATATTGGTCACACTCAAAATGACAATTTTAAAACATAACCTCAAAAGTAGAAATACAAAAAGTCTGATAATGCCTGAAGAAATGTATCTTTAAGAGTGTTCCTGGAAAAAAAAAACATTTGGTAAGGTTTGCAAAAACAAAAAGTAATTTTTACTAAATTTGACAGTAATGTACTTAGAATCCTGAGGAAATGCGAAAAAAGCAATAAAAATGTATTCGAACATAATTCCTAATCCAAACGTGCAAAATGTCTAAAAAAGCCTAGAAATATGTATTTCCGTTAGTTGTACTAGAAACATGATCTTTTGTAAGGTTTACAAAGACACAAGTTATTTTTTTTATTCAAAATAACAGTATAAATGTCATACTAAATATGAAAGTTATTCAAACATAACTCCTAGACCACACGTGAAAAATGGCTAATAAAGCCTGAAATAATGCATCTTTGGGAGTTTTACTCGAAACATATGCTTTTTTAAATCTTGCAAATGTAAAATGCAGTTTTTTACTCAATTTGACTGTAATGTTCTTGGAATCCTGAGATAATGTGAAAAAAGCAATAAAAATGTATTCCAAAATAATTCCTAATCCAAATGTGTAAAATGTCTAAAAATGCCTGTGATATTGAATAAATGTGAGTTTTACTAGATAAAGTTCTTTTTCTATGGTTTGCAAATACAACATTTAGGTTTTACTCAATATGACTGTATACTGTATACCAGAATCAGGTATTTTGGAAAGGTTCACAATTACTAAAATTAGGTTTTCATGTTGGTCATACTCAAAATGACAGTTTTTGAAACATAACTCCAAAAGTAGAAATGCAAAATGTCTAATAATGACTAAAAAGTTGTATCTTTGAGAGTTTTACTGGAAAAAAAACATTTGGTAAGGTTTGCAAAAACAAAAAGTAATTTTTTACTAAATTTGACAGTAATGTAGTTGTACTAGAAAAATTATTTTTCGTATGGTTTGCAAAGACACAAGTTTGTTTTTTTGATTCAATATACCAGTATAACTGTCATTATAATATGAAAGGTTTATAATCATAACTCCAAAACCAAACGTGAAATTTGTCTAAAAAAGTCTGTAATATTGAATTCATGTGAGTTTTAGCAGAATCAAGTATTTTTGAAAGGTTCACAAATGGAACATTTGTTTTTTACTGGCCTCATATTGGTCACAATCCAAATGACAGTTTTTGAAACATAACTGCAAAAGTAGAAAAGCAAAATGTCTAATAATGCCTGAAAAAATGTATCTTTGAGAGTTTTACTGGAAAAAAAAAACATTTGGTAAGGTTTGCAAAAACAAAAAGTATTTTTTTACCAAATTCGACAGTAATGTACTTAGAATCCTGAGATAATGCGAAAAAAGCAATAAAAATGTATTCCAACATCATTCGTAATCCAGATGTGCAAAATGTCTAAAAATGCCTGTAATATTAAATATTTGTAAGTTTTACTAGATACAGTTGTTTTTCTATGGTTTGCAAATACAAAATACAAAAATGCCTGTGATATTGAACACTTGTAAGTTTTTCTATGGTTTGCAAATAAAAAAAATTTGGTTTTACTCAATATGACTGTATACTCTAACGCTCAATATGACAGTTATTTAAACATAACTCCTACACCACACATGAAAAGTTGCTAATAATGCCTGAAATAATGCATCTTTGGGAGTTTTACTCGAAACTTATGCTTTTTTACATCTTGCAAATGCAAAAAGTAGTTTTTTACTCATTAGGACTATATAATGTTCTTAGAATCCTGAGATAATGCGAAAAAAGCAAAAAAAATGTATTCAAACATAACTTCTAAACAACACATGCAACATGGCTAATAATGCCTAGAGATATGTATTTTGTTAGTTGTACTAGAGAAATGATCGTTTGTAAGGTTTGCAAAGTTACAAGTAAGTTGTTTTTATTCAATATACCAGTCTAACTATCATACTAAATATGAAAGGTTTATAATCATAACTCCAAAAAAAAACCGTGAAATCTGTCTAAAAAAGTCTGTAATATTGAATTTATGTGAGTTTTACCAGAATCAAGTATTTTGGAAAGGTTCACAAATACAAAAATTAGGTTTTACTGGCCTCATATTGGTCATACTCAAAATGACAGTTTTGGAAACATAACTGCAAAAGTAGAAATGCAAAATGTCTAATAACGACTAAAAAAATGAATCTTTGAGCGTTTTACTGGAAAAAAAGTATTTGATAAGGTTTGCAAAAACAAAAAGTATTTTTTTACTAAATGTGACTAAGAATCCTGAGATAATGCGGAAAAAGCAATAAAAATGTATTCCAACATCATTTGTAATCCAAATGTGCAAATTGTCTAAAAATGCCTGTGATATTGAATACTTGTAAGTTTTACTGGATATATTTGTTTTTCTATGGTTTTCAAATACAAAAATTAGGTTTTACTCAATATGACTGTATACTGTAACACTCAATATGACAGTTATTTAAACATAACTCCTACACCACACATGAAAAATGGCTAATAATGCCTGAAATAATGCATCTTTGGGAGTTTTACTCGAAACATATGCTTTTTTACATCTTGCAAATACAGAAAGTATTTTTTTACTCATTATGACTATAATGTTCTTAGAATCCTGAGATAATGCGAAAAAAAGCAATAAAAATGTATTCAAACATAACTTCTAAACATCACATGCAAAATGGCTAAAAATGCCTAGAGATATGTATTTTGTTAGTTGTACTAGAACAATGACCTTTTGTAAGGTTTGCGAAGACACAAGATAGTTGTTTAATTCAATATAGTAGTATAACTGTCATACTAAATATGAAAGGTTTATAAACATAACTCCAAAACCAAACGTGAATTTTTTTCTAAAAAAGCCTGTAATATTGTATCTATGTGAGTTTTACAGGAATCAGGTATTTTGGAAAGGTTCACAAAATACAAAAATTAGGTTTTACTGGCCTCATAATGGTCATACTCAAAATGACAGATTTTGAAACATAACTCCAAAAGTAGAAATGCAAAATGTCTAATAATGCCTGAAAAAATGTATCTTTTAAAGTTTTACTGAAAAAAAAAACATTTGGTAAGGTTTGCAAAATCAAAAAGTAATTTTTTACTAAATGTGACTAAGAATCCTGAGATAATGCGGAAAAAGCAATAAAAATGTATTCCAACATAATTCCTAATCCAAACGTGCAAAATGTCTAAAAATGCCTGTGATATTGAATAAATGTGAGTTTTACTAGATAAAGTTGTTTTTCTATGGTTTGCAAATACAACATTTAGGTTTTACTCAATATGACTGTATAAAGTAACACTCAATATGACAGTTATTTAAACATAATTCCTAGACCAAATATGAAAAATGACTAATAATGCCTGAAATAATGCATCTTTGGGAGTTTTACTCGAAACATATGCTTTTTTAAATCTTACAAATGCAAAATGTATTTTTTTTTACTCAATATGACTATAATGTTCTTTGAATCCTGAGATAATGCAAAAAAGCAATAAAATTGTATTCAAACATTAATTCGAAACAACACATGCAAACTGGCTAATGATGCCTAGAGATATGTATTTTTGTTAGTTGTACTAGAAAAATGATATTTTGCAAGGTTTACAAAGACACAAGTTTTTTTTTTTAATTCAATATAACAGTATAACTGTCATACTAAATATGAAAGGTTTATAATCATAACTCCAAAACCAAACAGGAAATCTGTCTAAAAAAGCCAATAATATTGAATTTATGTGAGTTTTACCAGATTCAGGTATTTTGGAAAGGTTCACAAATACAAAATTTAGGTTTTACTGGCCTCATATTGGTCACACTCAAAATGACAATTTTAAAACATAACCCCAAAAGTAGAAATACAAAAAGTCTGATAATGCCTGAAGAAATGTATCTTTAAGAGTGTTCCTGGAAAAAAAAAACATTTGGTAAGGTTTGCAAAAACAAAAAGTAATTTTTACTAAATTTGACAGTAATGTACTTAGAATCCTGAGGAAATGCGAAAAAAGCAATAAAAATGTATTCGAACATAATTCCTAATCCAAACGTGCAAAATGTCTAAAAAAGCCTAGAAATATGTATTTCCGTTAGTTGTACTAGAAACATGATCTTTTGTAAGGTTTACAAAGACACAAGTTATTTTTTTTATTCAAAATAACAGTATAAATGTCATACTAAATATGAAAGTTATTCAAACATAACTCCTAGACCACACGTGAAAAATGGCTAATAAAGCCTGAAATAATGCATCTTTGGGAGTTTTACTCGAAACATATGCTTTTTTAAATCTTGCAAATGTAAAATGCAGTTTTTTACTCAATTTGACTGTAATGTTCTTGGAATCCTGAGATAATGTGAAAAAAGCAATAAAAATGTATTCCAAAATAATTCCTAATCCAAATGTGTAAAATGTCTAAAAATGCCTGTGATATTGAATAAATGTGAGTTTTACTAGATAAAGTTCTTTTTCTATGGTTTGCAAATACAACATTTAGGTTTTACTCAATATGACTGTATACTGTATACCAGAATCAGGTATTTTGGAAAGGTTCACAATTACTAAAATTAGGTTTTCATGTTGGTCATACTCAAAATGACAGTTTTTGAAACATAACTCCAAAAGTAGAAATGCAAAATGTCTAATAATGACTAAAAAGTTGTATCTTTGAGAGTTTTACTGGAAAAAAAACATTTGGTAAGGTTTGCAAAAACAAAAAGTAATTTTTTACTAAATTTGACAGTAATGTAGTTGTACTAGAAAAATTATTTTTCGTATGGTTTGCAAAGACACAAGTTTGTTTTTTTGATTCAATATACCAGTATAACTGTCATTATAATATGAAAGGTTTATAATCATAACTCCAAAACCAAACGTGAAATTTGTCTAAAAAAGTCTGTAATATTGAATTCATGTGAGTTTTAGCAGAATCAAGTATTTTTGAAAGGTTCACAAATGGAACATTTGTTTTTTACTGGCCTCATATTGGTCACAATCCAAATGACAGTTTTTGAAACATAACTGCAAAAGTAGAAAAGCAAAATGTCTAATAATGCCTGAAAAAATGTATCTTTGAGAGTTTTACTGGAAAAAAAAAACATTTGGTAAGGTTTGCAAAAACAAAAAGTATTTTTTTACCAAATTCGACAGTAATGTACTTAGAATCCTGAGATAATGCGAAAAAAGCAATAAAAATGTATTCCAACATCATTCGTAATCCAGATGTGCAAAATGTCTAAAAATGCCTGTAATATTAAATATTTGTAAGTTTTACTAGATACAGTTGTTTTTCTATGGTTTGCAAATACAAAATACAAAAATGCCTGTGATATTGAACACTTGTAAGTTTTTCTATGGTTTGCAAATAAAAAAAATTTGGTTTTACTCAATATGACTGTATACTCTAACGCTCAATATGACAGTTATTTAAACATAACTCCTACACCACACATGAAAAGTTGCTAATAATGCCTGAAATAATGCATCTTTGGGAGTTTTACTCGAAACTTATGCTTTTTTACATCTTGCAAATGCAAAAAGTAGTTTTTTACTCATTAGGACTATATAATGTTCTTAGAATCCTGAGATAATGCGAAAAAAGCAAAAAAAATGTATTCAAACATAACTTCTAAACAACACATGCAACATGGCTAATAATGCCTAGAGATATGTATTTTGTTAGTTGTACTAGAGAAATGATCGTTTGTAAGGTTTGCAAAGTTACAAGTAAGTTGTTTTTATTCAATATACCAGTCTAACTATCATACTAAATATGAAAGGTTTATAATCATAACTCCAAAAAAAAACCGTGAAATCTGTCTAAAAAAGTCTGTAATATTGAATTTATGTGAGTTTTACCAGAATCAAGTATTTTGGAAAGGTTCACAAATACAAAAATTAGGTTTTACTGGCCTCATATTGGTCATACTCAAAATGACAGTTTTGGAAACATAACTGCAAAAGTAGAAATGCAAAATGTCTAATAACGACTAAAAAAATGAATCTTTGAGCGTTTTACTGGAAAAAAAGTATTTGATAAGGTTTGCAAAAACAAAAAGTATTTTTTTACTAAATGTGACTAAGAATCCTGAGATAATGCGGAAAAAGCAATAAAAATGTATTCCAACATCATTTGTAATCCAAATGTGCAAATTGTCTAAAAATGCCTGTGATATTGAATACTTGTAAGTTTTACTGGATATATTTGTTTTTCTATGGTTTTCAAATACAAAAATTAGGTTTTACTCAATATGACTGTATACTGTAACACTCAATATGACAGTTATTTAAACATAACTCCTACACCACACATGAAAAATGGCTAATAATGCCTGAAATAATGCATCTTTGGGAGTTTTACTCGAAACATATGCTTTTTTACATCTTGCAAATACAGAAAGTATTTTTTTACTCATTATGACTATAATGTTCTTAGAATCCTGAGATAATGCGAAAAAAAGCAATAAAAATGTATTCAAACATAACTTCTAAACATCACATGCAAAATGGCTAAAAATGCCTAGAGATATGTATTTTGTTAGTTGTACTAGAACAATGACCTTTTGTAAGGTTTGCGAAGACACAAGATAGTTGTTTAATTCAATATAGTAGTATAACTGTCATACTAAATATGAAAGGTTTATAAACATAACTCCAAAACCAAACGTGAATTTTTTTCTAAAAAAGCCTGTAATATTGTATCTATGTGAGTTTTACAGGAATCAGGTATTTTGGAAAGGTTCACAAAATACAAAAATTAGGTTTTACTGGCCTCATAATGGTCATACTCAAAATGACAGATTTTGAAACATAACTCCAAAAGTAGAAATGCAAAATGTCTAATAATGCCTGAAAAAATGTATCTTTTAAAGTTTTACTGAAAAAAAAAACATTTGGTAAGGTTTGCAAAATCAAAAAGTAATTTTTTACTAAATGTGACTAAGAATCCTGAGATAATGCGGAAAAAGCAATAAAAATGTATTCCAACATAATTCCTAATCCAAATGTGCAAAATATTCAAAAATGCATCTGATATTGAATACATGTACGTTTTACTAGATACAGTTGTTTTTCTATGGTTTGCAAATACAAAAATTTGGTTTTACTTAATATGACTGTATACTGTAACACTCAATATGACAGTTATTTAAACATAACTCTTACACCACACATAAAAAAGGCTAGTAATGCCTGAAATAATGCATCTTTGGGAGTTTTACTCGAAACATATGCTTTTTTACATCTTGCAAATGCAAAAAGTAGTTTTTTACTCAATATGACTATACTGTTCTTAGAATCCTGAGATAATGCGAAAAAAGCAATAAAAATGTATCCAACATAACTTCTAAACAACACATGCAAAATGGCTAATAATGCCTAGAGATATGTATTTTTGTTAGTTGTACTAGAAAAAATGATCTTTTGTAAGGTTTGCAAAGACACAAGTTAATTTTTTTTAATTCAATATAAAAGTATAACTGTCATACTAAATATGAAAGGTTTATAAACATAACTCCAAAACCAAATGTGAAATGTGTCTAAAAAAGCCTGTAATGTTGTGTTTATGTGAGTTTTACCAGAATCAGGTATTTTGGAAAGGTTCACAAATACAAAAATTAGGTTTTACTGGCCTCATATTGATCATACTCAAAATGACAGTTTTTGAAACATAACTCCAAAATTAGAAATGCAAACTGTCTAATAACGACTAAAAAAATGAACCTTTGAGAGTTTTACTGGAAAAAAAAGTATTTGGTAGGGTTTGCAAAATCAAAAAGTAATTTTTTACTAAATTTGACAGTAATGTACTTAGAATCCTGAGATAATGCGAAAAAAGCAATAAAAATGTATTCCAACAAAATTCCTAATCCAAATGGGCAAAATGTCTAAAAATGCCTGTGATATTGAATACTTGTAAGTTTTACTAGATACAGTTGTTTTTCTATGGTTTGCAAATACAAAAATTTGGTTTTACTCAATATGACAGTTATTTAAACATAACTCCTACACCACACATGAAAAATGGCTAATAATGCCTGAAATAATGCATCTTTGGGAGTTTTACTCGAAACATATGCTTTTTTACATCTTGCAAATGCAAAAAGTTGTTTTTTTATTCATTAGGATTATAATGTTCTTAGAATCCTGAGATAAGGCAAAAAAGCAATAAAAATGTATTCAAAAATAACTTCTAAACAACACATGCAAAATGGCTAAAAATGCCTAGAGATATGTAATTTTGTTAGTTGTACCACAAAAATGATCTTTTGTAAGGTTTGCAAAGACAAAAGTTAGTTTTTTTAAATTCAATATAAAAGTATAACTGTCATACTAAATATGAAAGGTTTATAAACATAACTCCAAAACCAAATGTGAGATTTGTCTAAAAAAGCCTGTAATGTTGTGTTTATGTGAGTTTTACCAGAATCAGGTATTTTGGAAAGGTTCACAAATGGAAAATTTATTTTTTACTGGCCTCGTATTGGTCACAATCAAAACGACAGTTTTTATATAAATAGCTCCAAAAGTGAAAATGCAAAATGTCTAATAATGCCTTAAAAAATGTATATTTGAGAGTTTTACTGGAAAAAAACATTTGGTAAGGTTTGCAAAAACAAAAAGTAATTTTTTACTAAATTTGACTGTAATGTACTTAGAATCCTGAGGAATGCGAAAAAAGCAATAAAAATGTATTCCAACATAATTCCAAATCCAAATGGGCAAAATGTCTAAAAATGCCTGTGATATTGAACACTTGTAAGTTTTTCTATGGTTTGCAAATAAAAAAATGTTGGTTTTACTCAATATGACTGTATACTGTAACGCTCAATATGACAGTTATTTAAACATAACTCCTACACCACACATGAAAAGTTGCTAATAATGCCTGAAATAATGCATCTTTGGGAGTTTTACTCGAAACATATGCTTTTTTACATCTTGCAAATGCAAAAAGTAGTTTTTTACTCATTAGGACTATATAATGTTCTTAGAATCCTGAGATAATGCGAAAAAAGCAATAAAAATGTATCCAAACAAAACTTCTAAAAAACACATGCAAAATGCCTGATAATGCCTAGAGATATGTATTTTTGTCAGTTGTACTAGAAGAATGATCTTTTATAAGGTTTGCAAAGACACAAGTTAGTTTTTTTATTCAATATAACAGTATAACTGTCATACTAAATATGAAATGTTTATAAACATAACTCCAAAACCAAACATGACATTCGTCTAAAAAATCCTGTTATATTGTATTTATGTGATTTTTACCAGAATCAGGTATTTTGGAAAGGTTCACAAATACAAAAAATAGGTTTTACTGGCCTCATATTGGTCATACACAAAATGACAGTTTTTGAAACATAACTCCAAAAGTAGAAATGCAAAATCTCTAATGACGCTTAAAAAAATGAATCTTTGAGAGTTTTACTGGAAAAAAAAGTATTTGGTAAGGTTTGCAAAATCAAAAAGTAATTTTTTACTAAATTTGACAGTAATGTACTTAGAATCCTGAGATAATGCGAAAAAAACAATAAAAATGTATTCCAACATCATTCCTAATCCAAATGTGCAAAATGTCTAAAAATAAATCTGATATTGAATACATGTAACTTTAACTAGATAGAGTTGTTTTTCCAAGTTTTGCAAATACAAAAACTTGGTTTTACTCAATATGACTGTATACTGTAACGATCAATATGACAGTTATTTAAACATAACTCCTACACCACACATGAAAAATGGCTAATAATGCCTGAAATAATGCATCTTTGGGAGTTTTACTCGAAACATATGCTTTTTTACATCTTGCAAATCCAAAAAGTAGTTTTTTACTCATTAGGACTATATAATGTTCTTAGAATCCTGGGATAATGCGAAAAAAGCAATAAAAATGTGATCAAACATAACTTCTAAACAACACATGCAAAATGGCTAATAATGCCTAGAGATATGTATTTTTGTTAGTTGTACTACAAAAATGATCTTTTGTAAGGTTTGCAAAGACACAAGTTAGTTTTTTTTAATTCAATATGAAAGTATAACTGTCATACTAAATATGAAAGGTTTATAAACATAACTCCAAAACCAAATGTGAAATTTGTTTAAAAAAGCCTGTAATATTGAATTTATGTGAGTTTTAGCAGAATCAGGTATTTTGGAAAGGTTCACAAATGGAAAATTTATTTTTTACTGGTCTCATATTGGTCACAATCAAAATGACAGTTTTTGAAAAATAACTCCAAAAGTGGAAATGCAAAATGTCTAATAATGCCTTAAAAAATGTATCTTTGAGAGTTTTACTGGAAAAACAACATTTGGTAAGGTTTGCAAAAACAAAAAGTAATTTTTTACTAAATTTGACAGTAATGTATATAGAATCCCGAGGAATGCGAAAAAAGCAATAAAAATGTATTCCAACATAATTCCTAATCCAAATGGGCAAAATGTCTAAAAATGCCTGTGATATTGAATACTTGTAAGTTTTTCTATGGTTTGCAAACACAAAAATTTGGTTTTATACAATAAGACTGTATACTGTAACGCTCAATATGACAGTTATTTAAACATAACTCCTACAACACACATGAAAAGTTGCTAATAATGCCTGAAATACTGCATCTTTGGGAGTTTTACTCGAAACATATGCTTTTTTACATCTTGCAAATGCAAAAAGTAGTTTTTTACTCATTAGGACTATATAATGTTCTTAGAATCCTGAGATAATGCGAAAAAAGCAATAAAAATGTATCCAAACAAAACTTCTAAACAACACATACAAAATGCCTGATAATGCCTAGAGATGTATATTTTTGTCAGTTGTACTAGAAGAATGATCTTTTGTAAGGGTTGCAAAGACACAAGTTAGTTTTTTATTCAATATAACAGTATAACTGTCATACTAAATATGAAAGGTTTATAAACATAACTCCAAAACCAAACATGACATTCGTCTAAAAAAGCCTGTTATATTGTATTTGTGTGATTTTTACCAGAATCAGGTATTTTGGAAAGGTTCACAAATACAAAAATTAGGTTTTACTGGCCTCATATTGGTCATACTCAGAATGACAGTTTTTGAAAAATAACTCCAAAAGTAGAAATGCAGAATGTCTAGTAATGCCTGAAAAATGTATCTTTGAGAGTTTTACTCGAAATAAAACTTTAGGTAAGGTTTGCAAAAACAAAAAGTAATTTTTTACTCAATTTGACAGTAATGTACTTAGAATCCTGAGATAACGCGAAAAATGCAATAAAAATGTATTCACACATAATTCCTAATCCAAATCTGCAAAATGTCTAAAAATGCATCTGATATTGAATACATTTAAGTTTTACTAGATACAGTTGTTTTTTTATGGTTTGCAAATACAAAAATTTGGTTTTACTCAATATGACTGTATACTGTAACGCTCAATATGACAGTTATTTAAACATAACTCCTACACCACACATGAAAAATGGCTAATAATGCCTGAAATAATGCATCTTTGGGAGTTTTACTCGAAACATATGCTTTTTTACATCTTGCAAATGCAAAAAGTAGTTTTTACTCAATATGACTATAATGTTCTTAGAATCCTGAGATAATGCAAAAAAAAAACAATAAAAATGTATTCAAACATAACTTCTAAACAACACATGCAAAATGGCTAATAATGCCTAGAGATATATATTTTTGTTAGTTGTACTAGAAAAATGATCTTTTGTAAGGTTTGCAAAGACACAAGTTGGTTTTTTTTATTCAATTTACCAGTATAACTGTCATACTAAATATGAAAAGTTTATAATCCTAACTCCAAAACCAAACGTGAGATTTGTCTAAAAAATCCTGTAATATTGAATTTATGTGCGTTTTAGCAGAATCAAGTATTTTGGAAAGGTTCAAAAATGGAAATTTTATTTTTTACTGGCCTCATATTGGTCACAATCAAAATGACAGTTTTTGAAACATAACTGCAAAAGTAGAAACGCAAAATGTCTAATAATGCCTGAAAAAAATTTATATTTGAGAGTTTTACTGGAAAAAAAAACATTTGGTAAGGTTTGCAAAAACAAAAAGTATTTTTTTTACTAAATTCGACAGTAATGTACTTAGAATCCTGAGATAATGCGAAAAAAGCAATAAAAATGTATTTCAACATCATTTGTAATCCAAATGTGCAAAATGTCTAAAAATGCCTGTGATATTGAATACATGTGAGTTTTACTAGATACAGTTATTTTTCTATGGTTTGCAAATACAAAAATTTGGTTTTACTCAATATGACTGTATACTGTAACACACAATATGAAAGTTATTTAAACATAACTCCTACACCACACATGAAAAATGGCCAATAATGCCTGAAATAATGCATCTTTGGGAGTTTTACTCGAAACATATGCTTTTTTACATCTTGCAAATGCAAAAAGTAGTTTTTTACTCAATATGACTATAATGTTCTTAGAATCCTGAGATAATTTGAAAAAAGCAAAAAAAATGTATGCAAACATAACTGCTAAACAACACATGCAAAATAGCTAATAATTCCTCGAGATATGTATTTTTGTTAGTTGTACTACAAAAATTATCTTTTGTAAGGTTTGCAAAGACAAAAGTTAGTTTTTTTTTAATTCAATATAAAAGTATAACTGTCATACTAAATGTGAAAGGGTTATAAACATAACTCCAAAACCAAATGTGAAAAATGTCTAAAAAAGCCTGTAATGTTGTGTTTATGTGAGTTTTACCAGAATCAGGTATTTTGGAAAGGTTCACAAATGGAAAAAAAAATTTTTACTGGCCTCATATTGGTCACAATCAAAATGACAGTTTTCGAAAAATAACTCCAAAAGTGGAAATGCAAAATGTCTAATAATGCCTTTAAAAAATGTATCTTTGAGAGTTTTACTGGAAAAAAAAACATTTGGTAAGGTTTGCAAAAACAAAAAGTAATTTTTTACTAAATTTGACAGTAATGTACTTAGAACCCTGAGGAATGCGAAAAAAGCAATACAAATGTATTACAACATAATTCCTAATCCAAATGGGCAAAATGTCTAAAAATGCCTGTGATATTGAACACTTGTAAGTTTTTCTATGGTTTGCAAATAAAAAAAAATTGGTTTTACTCAATATGACTGTATACTCTAACGCTCAATATGACAGTTATTTAAACATAACTCCTACACCACACATGAAAAGTTGCTAATAATGCCTGAAATAATGCATCTTTGGGAGTTTTACTCGAAACATATGCTTTTTTACATCTTGCAAATGCAAAAAGTAGTTTTTTACTCATTAGGACTATATAATGTTCTTAGAATCCTGAGATAATGCGAAAAAAGCAATAAAAATTTATCCAAACAAAACTTCTAAACAACACATGCAAAATGCCTGATAATGCCTAGAGATATGTATTTTTGTCAGTTGTACTAGAAGAATGATCTTTTGTAAGGTTTGCAAAGACACAAGTTAGTTTTTTATTCAATATAACAGTATAACTGTCATACTAAATATGAAAAGTTTATAAACATAACTCCAAAACCAAACATGACATTCGTCTAAAAAAGCCTGTAATATTGTATTTACGTGATTTTTACCAGAATCAGGTATTTTGGAAAGGTTCACAAATACAAAAATTAGGTTTTACTGAACTCATATTGGTCATACTCAAAATGACAGTTTTTGAAAAATAACTCCAAAAGTAGAAATGCAAAATGTCTAATAACGACTAAAAAAATGAATCTTAGAGAGTTTTACTGTTAAAAAGTTTTTTGGTAAAGTTTGCAAAAACAAAACGTATTTTTTTACTGAATTTGACAGTAATGTACTTAGAATCCTGAGATTAAGCGAAAAAATCAATACAAATGTATTCCAACATCATTTGTAATCCAAATGTGCGAATTGTCTAAAAATGCTTGTGATATTGAATACTTGTAAGTTTTACTAGATACATTTGTTTTTCTATGGTTTGCAAATGCAAAAATTAGGTTTTACTCAATATGACTGTATACTGTAACGCTCAATATGACAGTTATTTAAACATAACTCCTACACCACACATGAAAAATGGCTAATAATGCCTGAAATAATACATCTTTGGGAGTTTTACTCGAAACATATACTTTTTTACATCTTGCAAATGCAAAAAGTAGTTTTTTACTCAATATGACTATAATGTTCTTAGAATCCTGAGATAATGCAAAAAAAGCAATAAAAATGTATTCAAACATAACTTCTAAACAACACATGCAACATGGCTAATAATGCCTAGAGATATATATTTTTGTTAGTTGTACTAGAAAAATGATCTTTTGTAAGGTTTGCAAAGACACAAGTTGTTTTTTTTTATTCAATATAACAGTTTAACTGTCATACTAAATATGAAAAGTTTATAATCCTAACTCCAAAACCAAACGTGAGATTTGTCTAAAAAATCCTGTAATATTGAATTTATGTGCGTTTTAGCAGAATCAAGTATTTTGGAAAGGTTCACACATGGAAATTTTATTTTTTACTGGCCTCATATTGGTCACAATCAAAATGACAGTTTTTGAAACATAACTGCAAAAGTAGAAACGCAAAATGTCTAATAATGCCTGAAAAAAATGTATATTTGAGAGTTTTACGGGAAAAAAAAACATTTGGTAAGGTCTGCAAAAGCAAAAAGTATTTTTTTTACTAAATTCGACAGTAATGTACTTAGAATCCTGAGATAATGCGAAAAAAGCAATAAAATTGTATTTTAACATCATTTGTAATCCAAATGTGCAAAATGTCTAAAAATGCATCTGATACTGAATACATGTACGTTTTACTATCCATCCATCCATCCATCCATTTTCTACCGCTTATTCCCTTTCGGGGTCGCGGGGGGCGCTGGCGCCTATCTCAGCTACAATCGGGCGGAAGGCAGGGTACACCCTGGACAAGTCGCCACCTCATCGCAGGGCCAACACAGATAGACAGACAACATTCACACTCACATTCACACACTAGGGCCAATTTAGTGTTGCCAATCAACCTATCCCCAGGTGCATGTCTTTGGAAGTGGGAGGAAGCCGGAGTACCCGGAGGGAACCCACGCATTCACGGGGAGAACATGCAAACTCCACACAGAAAGATCCCGAGCCTGGATTTGAACCCAGGACTGCAGGACCTTCGTATTGTGAGGCAGACGCACTAACCCCTCTGCCACCGTGAAGCCCATGCGTTTTACTAGATACAGTTATTTTTCTATGGTTTGCAAATACAAAAATTTGGTTTTACTCAATATGACTGTATACTGTAACACACAATATGAAAGTTATTTAAACATAACTCCTACACCACACATGAAAAATGGCTAATAATGCCTGAAATAATGCATCTTTGGGAGTTTTACTTGAAACATATGCTTTTTTACATCTTGCAAATGCAAAAAGTAGTTTTTTACTCAATATGACTATAATGTTCTTAGAATCCTGAGATAATTGGAAAAAAGCAAAAAAAATGTGTCCAAACATAACTGCTAAACAACACATGCAAAATAGCTAATAATTCCTCGAGATATGTATTTTCGTTAGTTGTACTAGAAAACTGATCTTGTGTAAGGTTTGCAAAGACACAAGTTAGTTTTTTTATTCAATATACCAGTATAACTGTCATAGTAAATATGAAAGGTTTATAATCCAAACTCTAAAACCAAACGTGAAATGTGTCTAAAAAAAGCCTGTAATATGGAATTTATGTCAGTTTTAACAGAATCAAGTATTTTGGAAAGGTTCACAAATGGAAAATTTATTTTTTACTGGCCTCATATTGGTCACAATCAAAATGACAGTTTTAGAAACATAACTCCAAAAATAGAAATGCAAAATGTCTAATAATGCCTGAAAAAAATGTATCTTTGAGAGTTTTACTGGAAAAAAACATTTGGTAAGGTTTGCAAAAACAAAGAGTAATGTTTTACTAAATTTGACTGTAATGTACTTAGAATCCTGAGATAATGCGAAAAAAGCAATAAAAATGTATTCCAACATCATTCGTAATCCAACTGTGCAAAATGTCTAAAAATGCCTGTGATATTGAATACTTGTAAGTTTTACTGTATACAGTTGTTTTTCTATGGTTTGCAAATAAAAAAAAATGGTTTTACTCAATATGATTGTATACTGTAACACTCAATATGACAGTTATTTAAACATAACTCCTACACTACACATGAAAAATGGCTAATAATGCCTGAAATAATGCATCTTTGGGAGCAGAGCTCGGTTGGTAGAGGGGCCGTGCCAGCAACTTGAGGGTTGCAGGTTCGATTCCCACTTGTGCCCTCCTAGTTACTGCTGTTGTGTCCTTGGGCAAGACACTTTACCCACCTGCTCCCAGTGCCACCCACACTGGTTTAAATGTAACTTATATATTGGGTGTCACTATGTAAAGCGCTTTGAGTCACTTGAGAAAAGCGCTATATAAATATAGTTCACTTCACTTTACTCGAAACATATGCTTTTTTACATCTTGCAAATGCAAAAAGTAGTTTTTTACTCAATATGACTATAATGTTCTTAGAATCCTGAGATAATTCGAAAAAAGCAATAACAATGTATCCAAACATAACTTCTAAACAACACATGCAAAATGGCTAATAATGCCTAGAGATAAGTATTTTTGTTAGTTGTATTAGAAAAATGATCTTTTGTAATGTTTGCAAAGACACAAGTTAGTTTTTGTATTCAATATAATAGTATAACTGTCCTACTAAAAATGAAAGGTTTATAAACATAACTCCAAAACCAAACATGAAATTTGTCTAAAAAAAGCTTGTAATATAGTATTTATGTGAGTTTTACCTGAATCAGGTATTTTGGAAAGGTTCACAAATACAAAAATTAGGTTTTACTGGCCTCATATTGGTCGTACTCAAAATGACAGTTTTTGAAAAATAAATCCAAAAGTAGAAATGCAAAATGTCTAATAATGACTAAAAAAAATGTATCTTTGAAAGTTTTACTGGACAAAAAACATTTGGTAAGGTTTGCAAAAACGAAAATTATTTTTTTACTAAATTTGACAGTAATGTACTTAGAAATCCTGAGATAATGCAAAAAAAGCAATAAAAATGTTTTCCAACATAATTCCTAATCCAAATGTGCAAAATGTCTAAAAATGCATCTGATATTGTATACATGTAAGTTTTAGTAGATACAGTTGTTTTTCAATGGTTTGCAAATACAAAAATTAGGTTTTACTCAATATGACTGTATACTGTAACACTCAATATGACAGTTATTTAAACATAACTCCTACACCACACATGAAAAATGGCTAATAATGCCTGAAATAATGCTTCTTTGGGAGTTTTACTCGAAACATATGCTTTTTTACATCTTGCAAGTGCAAAAAGTATTTTTTTACTCAATAGGACTATAATGTTCTTAGAATCCTGAGATAATGCGAAAAAAGCAATAAAAATGTATTCAAACATAACTTCTAAACAACACATGCAAAAATGGCTAATAATGCCAAGGATATGTATTTGTGTTACTTGTACTAGAAAAATGATCTTTTGTAAGGTTTGCAAAGACACAGGTTAGTTTTTTTTTATTCAATATACCAGTATAACTGTCATACTAAATATGAAAGATTTATAATCCAAACTCTAAAACCAAACGTGAAATTTGTCTAAAAAAGCCTGTAATATTGAATTTACAGTATGTCAGTTTTAGCAGAATCAAGTATTTTGGAAAGGTTCACAAATGGAAAATTTATTTTTTACTGGCCTCATATTGGTCACAATCAAAATGACAGTTTTTGAAACATAACTCCAAAAGTAGAAATGCAAAATGTCTAATAATGCCTGAAAAAATGTATCTTTGAGAGTTTTACTGGAAAAAAAACTTTTGGTAAGGTTTGCAAAAAACAAAAAGTAATTTTTTACTAAATTTGACAGTAATGTACTTAGAATCCTGAGATAATGCAAAAAAAGCAATAAAAATGTTTTCCAACATAATTCCTAATCCAAATGTGCGAAATGTCTAAAAATGCATCTGATATTGAATACATGTACATTTTACTAGATACAGTTGTTTTTCTATGGTTTACAAATACAAAAATTTGGTTTTACTTAATATGACGGTATACTGTAACACTCAAAATGACAGTTAATTAAACATAACTCCTACACCACACATGAACAATGGCTAATAATGCCTGAAATAATGCATCTTTGGGAGTTTTACTCGAAACATATGCTTTTTTATATCTTGCAAATCCAAAAAGTAGTTTTTTACTCAATATGACTATAATGTTCTTAGAATCCTGAGATAATGCGAAAAAAGCAATAAAAATGTATCCAAACATAACTTCTAAACAACACATGCAAAATGGCTAATAATGCCTAGAGATATGTATTTTTGTTAGTTGTACTAGAAAAAATGATCTTTTGTAAGGTTTGCAAAGACACAAGTTAATTTTTTTTAATTCAATATAAAAGTATAACTGTCATACTAAATATGAAAGGTTTATAAACATAACTCCAAAACCAAATGTGAAATTTGTCTAAAAAAGCCTTTAATGTTGTGTTTATGTGAGTTTTACCAGAATCAGGTATTTTGGAAAGGTTCACAAATACAAAAATTAGGTTTTACTGGCCTCATATTGGTCATACTCAAAATGAAACATAACTCCAAAATTAGAAATGCAAACTGTCTAATAACGACTAAAAAAATGAACCTTTGAGAGTTTTACTGGAAAAAAAAGTATTTGGTAAGGTTTGCAAAATCAAAAAGTAATTTTTTACTAAATTTGACAGTAATGTACTTAGAATCCTGAGATAATGCGAAAAAAGCAATAAAAATGTATTCCAACAAAATTCCTAATCCAAACGTGCAAAATGTCTAAAAATGCCTGTGATATTGAATACTTGTAAGTTTTACTAGATACAGTTGTTTTTCTATGGTTTGCAAATACAAAAATTTGGTTTTACTCAATATGACAGTTATTTAAACATAACTCCTACACCACACATGAAAAATGGCTAATAATGCCTGAAATAATGCATCTTTGGGAGTTTTACTCGAAAATGCAAAAAGTTGTTTTTTTATTCATTAGGATTATAATGTTCTTAGAATCCTGAGATAAGGCAAAAAAGCAATAAAAATGTATTCAAAAACAACTTCTAAACAACACATGCTAAATGGCTAAAAATGCCTAGAGATATGTAATTGTGTTAGTTGTACCACAAAAATGATCTTTTGTAAGGTTTGCAAAGACAAAAGTTAGTTTTTTTAAATTCAATATAAAACTATAACTGTCATACTAAATATGAAAGGTTTATAAACATAACTCCAAAACCAAATGTGAAATTTGTCTAAAAAAGCCTGTAATGTTGTGTTTATGTGAGTTTTACCAGAATCAGGTATTTTGGAAAGGTTCACAAATGGAAAATTTATTTTTTACTGGCCTCGTATTAGTCACAGTCAAAATGACAGTTTTTATATAAATAACTCCAAAAGTGAAAATGCAAAATGTCTAATAATGCCTTAAAAAATGTATCTTTGAGAGTTTTACTGGAAAAAAACATTTGGTAAGGTTTGCAAAAACAAAAAGTAATTTTTCACTAAATTTGACAGTAATGTACTTAGAATCCTGAGGAATGCGAAAAAAGCAATAAAAATGTATTCCAACATAATTCCAAATCCAAATGGGCAAAATGTTTAAAAATGCCTGTGATATTGAACATTTGTAAGTTTTTCTATGGTTTGCAAATAAAAAAATGTTGGTTTTACTCAATATGACTGTATACTGTAACGCTCAATATGACAGTTATTTAAACATAACTCCTACACCACACATGAAAAATGGCTAATAATGCCTGAAATAATGCATCTTTGGGAGTTTTACTCGAAACATATGCTTTTTTACATCTTGCAAATGCAAAAAGTAGTTTTTTACTCATTAGGACTGTATAATGTTCTTAGAATCCTGAGATAATGCGAAAAAAGCAATAAAAATGTATCCAAACAAAACTTCTAAACAACACATGCAAAATGCCTGATAATGCCTAGAGATATGTATTTTTGTCAGTTGTACTAGAAGAATGATCTTTTGTAAGGTTTGCAAAGACACAAGTTAGTTTTTTTATTCAATATAATAGTATAACTGTCATACTAAATATGAAATGTTTATAAACATAACTCCAAAACCAAACATGACATTCGTCTAAAAAAGCCTGTTATATTGTATTTAAGTGATTTTTACCAGAATCAGGTATTTTGGAAAGGTTCACAAATAGAAAAATTAGGTTTTACTGGCCTCATATTGGTCATACACAAAATGACAGTTTTTGAAACATAACTCCAAAAGTAGAAATGCAAAATCTCTAATGACGACTAAAAAAATGAATCTTTGAGAGTTTTACTGGAAAAAAAAGTATTTGGTAAGGTTTGCAAAATCAAAAAGTAATTTTTTACTAAATTTGACAGTAATGTATCTAGAATCCTGAGATAATGCGAAAAAAACAATAAAAATGTATTCCAACATCATTCCTAATCCAAATGTGCAAAATGTCTAAAAATAAATCTGATATTGAATACATGTAACTTTAACTAGATACAGTTGTTTTTCCAAGTTTTGCAAATACAAAAATTTGGTTTTACTCAATATGACTGTATACTGTAACACTCAATAGGACAGTTATTTAAACATAATTCCTACACCACACATGAAAAATGGCTAATAATGCCTGAAATAATGCATCTTTGGAAGTTTTACTCGATACATATGCTTTTTTACATCTTGCAAATGCCAAAAGTAGTTTTTTTCTCATTTTGACTTTAATGTTCTTAGAGTCCTGAGATAATGCAAAAAAAGCAATACAAATTTATTCAAACATAACTTCTAAACAACACATGCAAAATGGCTAATAATGCCTAGAGATATGTATTTTTGTTAGTTATACTAGAAAAATTACCTTTTGTAAGGTTTGCGAGGACACAAGTTAGTTTTTTTATTCAATATAATAGTATAACTGTCATACTAAATATGAAAGGTTTATAAACATTACTCCAAAACCAAACAAGACATTTGTCTAAAAAAGCCTGTAATATTGTATTTATGTGAGTTTTACCAGAATCAGGTATTTTGGAAAGGTTCACAAATACAAAAATTAGGTTTTAGAGGCCTCATATTGGTCATACTCAGAATGACAGTATTTGAAACGTAACTCCAAAAGTAGACGTGCAAAATGTCTAATAATGCCTGAAAAAAACGTATCTTTGAGAGTTTCACTGGAAAACAAAACATTTGGTAAGGTTTGCAAAAACAAAAAGTAATTTTTTACTAAATTTGACAGTAATGTACTTAGAATCCTGAGATAATGCGAAAAAAGCAAAAAAAATGTATTCCAACATAATTCCTAATCCAAATGTGCAAAATGTCTAAAAATGCATCTGATATTGAATACATGTAAGTTTTACTAGATACAGTTGTTTTTCTATGGTTTGCAAATACAAAAATTTGGTTTTACTCAATATGACTGTATACTGTAACGCTCAATATGACAGTTATTTAAACATAACCCCTACAACACACATGAAAAATGGCTAATAATGCCTGAAATAATGCATCTTTGGGAGTTTTACTCGAAACATATGCTTTTTTACATCTTGCAAATGCAAAAAGTATTTTTTTACTCAATAGGACTATGATGTTCTTAGAATCCTGAGATAATGCGAAAAAAGCAATAAAAATGTTTTCAAACATAACTTCTAAACAACACATGCAAAATGGATAGTAACGCCTAGAGATATGTATTTTTGTTAGTTGTACTAGAAGAATGATCTTTTGTAAGGTTTGCAAAGACACAAGTTAGTTTTTTATTCAATATAACAGTATAACTGTCATACTAAATATGAAAGGTTTATAAACATAACTCCAACACCAAACATGAAATTTGTCTAAAAAAGCCTGTAATATTGTATTTATGTGAGTTTTACCAGAATCCGGTATTTTGGAAAATTTCACAAATACAAAAATTTGGTTTTAGTGGCCCCTCTCTGAGCTGCAAACTTATCGTGGTAGAGGAGTTTGCGTGTCCCAATGATCCTAGGAGCTATGTTGTCCAGGGGCAAACATCCCCCCTGGTAGGGTCTCCCAAGGCAAACAGGTTCTAGGTGAGGGATCAGACAAAGAGCAGCTCGAAGACCTTTATGAAGAAGAAGAATCATGGACCCAGATTTCCCTCACCCGGACGCGGGTCACCGGGGCCCCCCTCTGGAGCCAGGCCCGGAGGTGGGGCACGATGGCGAGCGCCTGGTGGGCCGAAGAGGCAACTAGGGTCACCCCTCCAATGGGCTCACCACCCATAGCAGGGGCCATAGAGGTCGGGTGCAATGTGAGCTGGGCGTCAGCCGAAGGCAGGGCACTTGGCGGTCCGATCCTCGGCTACAGAAGCTAGCTCTTGGGACGTGGAACGTCACGTCACTGGGGGGGAAAGAGCCTGAGCTAGTGCGCGAAGTCGAGAAATTCCGGCTGGATATAGTCGGTTTCACTTCGACGCACAGCAAGGGCTCTGGAACCACTTCTCTTGAGAGGGATTGGACCCTCTTCCACTCTGGCGTTGCCGGCAGTGAGAGGCGACGGGCTGGGGTGGCAATTCTTGTTTCCCCCCGGCTCAAAGCCTGTACGTTGGAGTTCAACCCGGTGAACGAAAGGGTAGCCTCCCTCCGCCTTCGGGTGGGGGGACGGGTCCTGACTGTTGTTTGTGCTTACGAACCAAGCAGCAGTTCAGAGTACCCACCCTTTTTGGGAACACTCGAGGGAGTACTAGAAAGTGCTCCCCCGGGTGATTCCCTTGTCCTACTGGGAGACTTCAACGCTCACGTTGGCAACGACAGTGAAACCTGGAGAGGCGTGATTGGGAAGAATGGCCGCCCGGATCTGAACCCGAGGGGTGTTTTTTTATTGGACTTTTGTGCTCGTCACAGTTTGTCCATAACAAACACCATGTTCAAACATAAGGGTGTCCATATGTGCACTTGGCACCAGGACACCCTAGGCCGCAGTTCCATGATCGACTTTGTAGTTGTGTCATCGGATTTGCGGCCTCATGTTTTGGACACTCGGGTGAAGAGAGGGGCGCAGCTTTCTACCGATCACCACCTGGTGGGGAGTTGGCTGCGATGGTGGGGGAGGATGCCGGACCGACCTGGGAGGCCCAAACGCATTGTGAGGGTCTGCTGGGAACGTCTGGCAGAGTCTCCTGTCAGACAAAGTTTTAATTCCCACCTCCAGAAGAACTTTGAACATGTCACGAGGGAGGTGCTGGACATTGAGTCCGAGTGGACCATGTTCCGCACCTCTATTGTCGAGGCGGCAGATCGGAGCTGTGGCCGCAAGGTAGTTGGTGCCTGTCGGGGCGGCAATCCTAAAACCCCTTGGTGGACACCAGCGGTGAGGGATGCCGTCAAGCTGAAGAAGGAGTCCTATCGGGTCCTTTTGGCTCATAGGACTCCGGAGGCAGTGGACAGGTACCGACAGGCCAAGCGTTGTGCAGCTTCAGCGGTCGCGGAGGCAAAAACTCGGACGTGGGAGGAGTTCGGGGAAGCCATGGAAAACGACTTCCGGACGGCTTCGAAGCGATTCTGGACCACCGCCCGCCGCCTCAGGAAGGGGAAGCAGTGCACTATCAACACCGTGTATGGTGCGGATGGTGTTCTGCTGACCTCAACTGCGGATGTTGTGGATAGGTGGAAGGAATACTTCGAAGACCTCCTCAATCCCACCAACACGTCTTCCTATGAGGAAGCAGTGCCTGGGGAATCTGTGGTGGACTCTCCTATTTCTGGGGCTGAGGTCGCTGAGGTAGTTAAAAAGCTCCTCGGTGGCAAGGCCCCAGGGGTGGACGAGATCCGCCCGGAGTTCCTTAAGGCTCTGGATGCTGTGGGGCTGTCTTGGTTGACAAGACTTTGCAGCATCGCGTGGACATCGGGGGCGGTACCTCTGGATTGGCAGACCGGGGTAGTGGTTCCTCTCTTTAAGAAGGGGGACCCCCTTCTTAAAGAGAGGAACCAACTATGTGTGTTCCAACTATCGTGGGATCACACTCCTCAGCCTTCCCGGTAAGGTTTATTCAGGTGTACTGGAGAGGAGGCTACGTCGGATAGTCGAACCTCGGATTCAGGAGGAACAGTGTGGTTTTCATCCTGGTCGTGGAACTGTGGACCAGCTCTATACTCTCGGCAGGGTTCTTGAGGGTGCATGGGAGTTTGCCCAACCAGTCTACATGTGCTTTGTGGACTTGGAGAAGGCATTCGACCGTGTCCCTCGGGAAGTCCTGTGGGGAGTGCTCAGAGAGTATGGGGTATCGGACTGTCTTATTGTGGCGGTCCGTTCCCTGTACGATCAGTGCCAGAGCTTGGTCCGCATTGCCGGCAGTAAGTCGAACACATTTCCAGTGAGGGTTGGACTCCGCCAAGGCTGTCCTTTGTCACCGATTCTGTTCATAACTTTTATGGACAGAATTTCTAGGCGCAGTCAAGGCGTTGAGGGGTTCCAGTTTGGTGACCGGAGGATTAGGTCTCTGCTTTTTGCAGATGATGTGGTCCTGATGGCTTCATCTGACCGGGATCTTCAGCTCTCGCTGGATCGGTTCACAGCCGAGTGTGAAGCGACCGGAATGAGAATCAGCACCTCCAAGTCCGAGTCCATGGTTTTCGCCCGGAAAAGGGTGGAATGCCATCTCCGGGTTGGGGAGGAGACCCTTCCCAAGTGAAGGAGTTAAATTACCTAGGAGTCTTGTTCACGAGTGAGGGAAGAGTGGATCGTGAGATCGACAGGCGGATCGGTGCGGCGTCTTCAGTAATGCGGACGTTGTACCGATCCGTTGTGGTGAAGAAAGAGCTGAGCCGGAAGGCAAAGCTCTCAATTTACCGGTTGATCTACGTTCCCATCCTCACCTATGGTCATGAGCTTTGGGTCATGACCGAAAGGATAAGATCACGGGTACAAGCGACCGAAATGAGTTCCCTCCGCCGTGTGGCGGGGATCTCCCTTAGAGATAGGGTGAGAAGCTCTGCCATCCGTGAGGAGCTCAAAGTAAAGCCGCTGCTCCTTCACATCGAGAGGAGCCAGATGAGGTGGTTTGGGCATCTGGTCAGGATGCCACCCGAACGTCTCCCTAGGGAGGTGTTTAGGGCACGTCCAACCGGTAGGAGGCCACGGGGAAGACCCAGGACACGTTGGGAAGACTATGTCTCCCGGCTGGCCTAGGAACGCCTCGGGATCCTCGGGAAGAGCTAGACGAAGTGGCTGGGGAGAGGGAAGTCTGGGTTTCCCTGCTTAGGCTGTTGCCCCCGCGACCCGACCTCGGATAAGCGGAAGATGATGGATAGATGGTTTTAGTGGCCTCATATTGGTCATGCTCAAAATGACAGTATTTGAAACATAACTCCAAAAGTAGACGTGCAAAATGTCTAATAATAACTGAAAAAACGTATCTTTGAGAGTTTTACTGGAAAACAAAACATTTGGTAAGGTTTGCAAAAACAAAAAGTAATTTTTTACTAAATTTGACAGTAATATACTAAGAATCCTGAGATAATGCGAAAAAAGCAATAAAAATGTGTTCCAACATAATTCCTAATCCAAATGTGCAAAATGTCTAAAAATGCCTGTGATATTGAATACATGTAAGTTTTACTAGATACAGTTGTTTTTCTATGGCTTGCAAATACAAAAAATTGGTTTTACTCAATATGACTGTATACTGTAACGCTCAATATGACAGTTATTTATTCATAACTCCTACACCACACATGAAAAATGGCTAATAATGCCTGAAATAATGCATCTTTGGGAGTTTTACTCGAAACATATGCTTTTTTACATCTTGCAAATGGAAAAAGTAGTTTTTTACTCAATATGACTATAATGTTCTTAGAATCCTGAGATAATGCGAAAAAAGCAATAAAAATGTATTCAAACATAACTTCTAAACAACACATGCAAAATGGCTAGTAACGCCTAGAGATATGTATTTTTGTTAGTTGTACTAGAAGAATGATCTTTTGTAAGGTTTGCAAAGACACAAGTTCGTTGTTTTATTCAATATAACAGTATAACTGTCATACTAAATATGAAAAATTTATAAACATAACTCCAAAACCAAACATGAAATTTGTCTAAAAAAGCCTGTAATATTGTATTTATGTGAGTTTTACCAGAATCAGGTATTTTGGAAAGGTTCACAAATACAAAAATAAGGTCTTATTGGCCTGATATTGGTCATACTCAAAATGACAGTTTTTGAAACGTAACTCCATAAGTAGAAATGCAAAATGTCTAATAATGCCTGAAAAATGTATCTTTGAGAGTTTTACTGGAAAAAAAAACATTTGGTAAGGTTTGCAAAAACAAAAAGTAATTTTTTACTAAATTTGACATTAATGTACTTAGAGATAATGCGAAAAAAGCAATAAAAATGTATTCCAACATAATTCCTAATCCAAATGTGCAAAATGTCTAAAAATGCATCTGATATTGAATACATGTAAGTTTTAATAGATACAGGTTTTTTTCTATGGCTTGAAAATACAAAAATTTGGTTTTACTCAATATGACTGTATACTGTAACGCTCAATATGACAGTTATTTATTCATAACTCCTACACAACACATGAAAAATGGCTAATAATGCCTGAAATAATGCATCTATGGGAGTTTTACTCGAAACATATGCTTTTTTACATCTTGCAAATGCAAAAAGTAATTTTTTACTCAATAGGACTATAATGTTCTTAGAATCCTGAGATAATGCGGAAAAAAAAAAGTATTCAAACATAACTTCTAAACAACACATGCAAAATGGCTAATAATGCCTAGAAATATGTATTTTTGTTAGTTGTACTAGAAAAAGTATCTTTTGTAAGGTTTGCAAAGACACAAGTTTGTTTTTTTATTTATAATTACATTATAACTGTCATACTAAATATGAAAGTTTAATAGACATAACTCCAAAACCAAACATGAAATGTGTCTAAAAAAGCCTGTATTATTGTATTTATGTGAGTTTTACCAGAATCATGTATTTTGGAAAGGTTCACAAATACAAAAATTATGTTTTACTGGTTTCATATTGGTCACACTCAAAATGACAGTTTTTGAAACAGAACTCCAAAAGTAGAAATGCAAAATGTCTAATAATGCCTGAAAAAATGTATCTCTGAGAGTTTTTACTGGAAAAAAACATTTGGTAAGGTTTGCAAAAACAAAAAGTAATTTTTTACTAAATTTGACAGTAAGGTACTTAGAATCCTGAGATAATGTGAAAAAAGCAATATAAATGTATTCAAACATAACTTCTAAACAACACATAAAAAATGGCTAATAATGCACAGAGATACGTATTTTTGTTAGTTGTACTAGAAAAATTATCTTTTGTAAGGTTTGCAAAGACACGAGTTAGTTGTTTTTTTTCAATATAACAATAAAACTGTCATACTAAATATGAAAGGTTTATAAACATAACTCCAAAACCAAACTTGAAATCTGTCTAAAATAGCCTGTAATATTGAATTTATGTGAGTTTTACCAGAATCAGGTATTTTGAAAAGGTTCACAAATACAAAAATTAAGTTTTACTGGCCTCATTATATTCATATTGAGTAAAAAACTACTTTTTGCATTTGAAAGATGTCAAAAAGCACATGTTTTGAGTAAAACTCCCAAATATGCATTATTTCAGGTATTATTAGCCATTTTTCATGTGTGGTGTAGGAGTTATGTTTAAATAACTGTCATATTGAGTGTTACAGTAAACAGTCATATTGAGTAAAACCTAATTGTTGTATTTGTAAACCATAGAAAAACAACTGTATCTAGTAAAACTTACAAGTATTCAACATCACAGGCATTTTTAGACATTTTGCACATTTGGATTAGGATTTATGTTGGAATACATTTTTATTGCTTTTTTCGCATTATCTCTGGATTCTAAGTACATTACTGTCAAATTCATTTAAAAAATAGTTTTTGTTTTTGCAAACCTTACCAAATGTTTTTTTTTTTCCAGTAAAACTCTCAAAGATACATTTTTTTAGTAATTTTCAGACATTTTGCATTTCTACTTTTGAATTTAAGTTTCAAAAACTGTCATTTTGAGTATGACCAATATGAGGCCAGTAAAACCTAATTTTTGTATTTGTGAACCTTTCCAAAATACCGGATTCTGGTAAAACTCACATAAATACAATATTACAGGCTTTTTTAAACAATGTTAATGTTTGGTTTTGGAGTTATGTTTATAAACCTTCCATATTTAGTATGACAGTTATACTGTTACATTGAATAAAAAAAACTAACTTGTGTCTTTGCAAACCTTACAAAAGATCATTTTTCTAGTACAACTAACAAAAATTCATTTCTCTATGCATTGTTAGCCCTTTTGCATGTGTTGTTTAGAAGTTATGTTTGATCACATTTTTATTGCTTTTTTTCGCATTATCTCAGGATTCTAAGAACATTATAGTCATATTGAGTAAAAAACTACTTTTTGCATTTGCAAAATGTCAAAAAGCACATGTTTCGAGTAAAACTCCCAAAGATGCATTATTTCAGGCATTATTAGCCATTTTTCATGTGTGGTGTAGGAGTTATGTTTAAATAACTGTCATATTGAGTGTTACAGTATACAGTCATATTGAGTAAAAACCTAATTGTTGTATTTGCAAACCATAGAAAAACAACTATATCTAGTAAAACTTACAAGTATTCAGTATCACAGGCATTTTTAGACATTTTGCAAATTTGGATTAGGAATTTTGTCGGAATACATTTTATTGCTTTTTTCGCATATCTCAGGATTCTAAGTACATTACTGTCAAATTTAGTAAAAAATTACTTTTTGTTTTTGCAAACCTTACCAAAGGTTTTTTTTTCCAGTAAAACTCTCAAAGATACATATTTTTAGTCATTCTTAAACATTTTGAATTTCTACTTTTGGAGTTATGTTTCAAAAACTGTCATTTTGAGTATGACCAATATGAGGCCAGTAAAACCTTATTTTTGTATTTGTGAACCTTTCCAAAATACCGATTCTGGTAAAACTCACATAAATACAATATTACAGGCTTTTTAAACAATGTTAATGTTTGGTTTTGGAGTTATGTTTATAAACCTTTCATATTTAGTATGACAGTTATTTAGTAAAAAATTACTTTTTGTTTTTGCAAACATTAACAAATGTTGTTTTTTTTCAGTAAAACTCTCAAAGATACATTTTTTCAGGCATTATTAGACATTTTGCATTTCTACTTTTGGAGTTATTTTTCAAAAACTTTCATTTTGAGTGTGACCAATATGAGGCCAGTAAAACCTAATTTTTGTATTTGTGAACCTTTCAAAATACCGGATTCTGGTAAAACTCACATAAATACAATATTACAGGCTTTTTTAAACAATGTTAATGTTTGGTTTTGGAGTTATGTTTATAAACCTTTCATATTTAGTATGACAGTTATTTAGTAAAAAATTACTTTTTGTTTTTGCAAACATTAACAAATGTTGTTTTTTTCAGTAAAACTCTCAAAGATACATTTTTTCAGGCATTATTAGACATTTTGCATTTCTACTTTTGGAGTTATTTTTCAAAAACTTTCATTCTGAGTGTTACCAATATGAGGCCAGTAAAACTTAATTTTTGTATTCGTGAACCTTTCCAAAATACCTGATTCTGGTAAAACTCAATTAAATTCATTAATACAGGCTTTTTTTTAGACACATTTCACGTTAGGTTTTGGAGTTATGATTATAAACATTTCATATTTAGTATGACAGTTATACTCTTATATTGAATTAAAAAAACTAACTTGTGTCTTTGCAAATCTTACAAAAGATCATTTTTCTAGTACAACTAACAAAAATTCATATCTTAGGCATTATTAGCCCTTTTGCATGTGTTGTTTGGAAGTTATGTTTGAAGACATTTTTATTGCTTTTTTCGCATTAGCTCAGGATTCTAAGAACATCATAGTCATATGGAGTAAAAAGCTACTTTTTGCATTTGAAAGACGTAAAAAAGCATATGTTTTGAGTAAAAGTCCTAAATATGCATCATTAGCCCCTTTTCATGTGTGGTGTATGAGTTATGTTTAAATAACTGTCATATTGAGTGTTACAGTATAGAGTCATATTGAGTAAAACCTATTTTTTGTATTTGCAAACCATAGAAAAACAACTCTATCTAGTAAAACTTACATGTATTCAATATTACAGGCATTTTTAGAAAGTTTGCACGTTTGGATTAGGAATTATGTTGGAATACATTTTTAATGCTTTTTTCGCATTTATCTCAGGATTCTAAGTACATTACTGTCAAATTTAGTAAAAAAATACTTTTCGTTTTTGCAAACCTTACCAAATGTTTTTTGTCCAGCAAAACTTTCAAAGACACATTTTTTTTAGTCATTATTAGACATTTTGCATTTCTACTTTTGGAGTTATGTTTCAAAACTGTCATTTTGAGTATGACCAATATGAGGCCATTAAAACCTAATTTTTGTATTTGTGAACCTTTCCAAATACGTAAGTCTGGTAAAACTCACTTAAATTTATTATTACAGGCTTTTTTAGACAGATTTCACGTTTGGTTTTGGAGTTTTGATTATAAACTTTTCATATTTAGTAGGACAGTTATATTTTTTATTGAATAAAAAAAAACTAATTTGTGTCTTTGCAAACCTTACAAAAGATCATTTTTCTAGTACAACTAACAAAAATACATATCTCTAGGCATTATTAGCCATTTTGCATGTGTTGTTTAGAAGTTATGTTTGAATACATTTTTATTGCTTTTTTTGCATTATCTCAGGATTCTAAGAGCATTATAGTCATATTGAGTAAAAAACTACTTTTTGCATTTGCAAGATGTCAAAAAGCATATGTTTCGAGTAAAACTCCCAAAGATAGATTATTTCAGGCATTATTAGCCATTTTTCATGTGTGGTGTAGGAGTTATGTTTAAATAACTGTCATATTGAGTGTTCCAGTATACAGTCTTATTGAGTAAAACCTAATTTTTGTATTTGCAAACCATAGAAAAACAACTGTATCTAGTAAAACTCACCATGTATTCATATCAGATGCTATTTTAGACATTTTGCACATTTGGATTAGGAATTATGTTGGAAAACATTTTTATTGCTTCTTTTGCATTATCTCAGGATTCTTAGTACATTACTGTCAAATTTAGTAAAAAATTACTTTTCGTGTTTGCAAACCTTACCAAATGTTTTTTGTCCAGTATAACTTTCAAAGATTCATTTTTTTTAGTCATTATTAGACATTTTGCATTTCTACTTTTGGAGTTATGTTTCAAAAACTGTCATTTAGATTGTGACCAATATGAGTCCAGTAAAACCTAATTTTTGTATTTGTGAACCTTTCCAAAATACCTGATTCTGGAAAAACTCACTTAAATTCATTATTACAGGCTTTTTTAGACAGATTTCACGTTTGGTTTTGGAGTTTTTATTATAAACGTTTCATATTTAGTAGGACAGTCCATACTGTTATATTCCCCGAAAGGGAATAAGCGGTAGGAAATGGATGGATGGATGGATGAATAATAAAACTAACTTGTGTCTTTGCAAACCTTACAAAAGATCATTTTTCTAGTACAACAAACAAAATTCATATCTCCAGGCAATATTAGCCCTTTTGCATGTGTTTGTTTAGAAATTATGTTTGAATACATTTTTATTGCTGTTTTCGCATTATCTCAGGCTTCTAAGTACATTACTGTCAAATTTAGTAAAAAATTACTTTTTGTTTTGGCAAACCTTACCAAATGTTTTTTTTCCATTAGAACTCTCAAAGATAAATTTTTTTAGTAATTTTCAGACATTTTGCATTTCTACTTTTGGAATTATGTTTCAAAAACTGTCATTTTGTGAGTGACCAATATGAGGCCAGTAAAACCTAATTTTGGTGTTTGTGAACCTTTCCAAAATACCTGATTCTGGTAAAACTTAATTAAATTCATTATTACAGGTTTTTTAAACAAATTTAAGGTTTGGTTTTGGAGTTATGATTATAAACGTTTCCTATTTAGTAAGACGGTTATACTGTTATATTGAGTAAAAAAACTAACTTGTGTCTTTGCAAACCTTACAAAAGATAATTTTTCTAGTACACTAAACAAAAATACGTATCTCTAGGCATTATTAGCCATTTTGCATGTGTTTTTAGAAATTATGTTTGAATACATTTTTATTGCTTTTTTTCGCATTATCTCAGGATTCTAAGAACATTATAGTCTTATTGAGTAAAAAAATACTTTTTGCATTTGCAAGATGTAAAAAAGCATATGTTTCGAGTAAAACTCCCAAAGATGCATTATTTCAGGCTTTATTACCATCTTTCATGTGTGGAGTAGGGAGAATTCACATCCAGTGGGACGCCAGTGACAATGCTGACTATGAGAAACTTGGATAGGACCTCAGATGTGGGCAAACCCCCCCTCTAGGGACCGAAAGCAATGGATGTCGAGCGGGTCTAACATGATACTGTGAAAGTTCAATCCATAGTGGCTCCAACACAGCCGCGAGAGTTCAGTTCAAGCGGATCCAAGACAGCAGCGAGAGTCCCGTCCACAGGAGACCATCTCAAGCGGAGGCGGATCAGCAGCGTAGAGATGTCCCCAACCGATACAGGCAAGCGGTCCATCCTGGGTCCCCGACGAGCGGTCCATTCTGGGTCTCGACTCTGGACAGCCAGTACTTCATCCATGGTCATCGGACGGGACACCCGCCACAAGGGAGGGGGGGACATAGGAGAAAGAAAAGAAGCGGCAGATCAACTGGTCTAAAAAGGAGGTCTATTTAAAGGCTAGAGTATACAGATGAGTTTTAAGGTGAGACTTAAATGCTTCTACTGAGGTAGCATCCCGAACTGTTACCGGGAGGGCATTCCAGAGTACTGGAGCCCGAACAGAAAACGCTCTTTTGGGCTCTAGGAATCACGAATAAGCCGGAGTCTTTTGAACGCAGATTTCTTGCCGGGACATATGGTACAATACAATCGGCAAGATAGGCTGGAGCTAGACCGTGTAGTATTTTATACATAATTATTAAAACATTAAAGTCACATCTTAAGTGCACAGGAAGCCAGTGCAGGTGAGCCAGTACAGGCGTAATATGATCAAACTTTCTTGTTCTTGTCAAAAGTCTAGCAGCCGGATTTTGTACCAACTGTAATCTTTTAATGCTAGACATGGGGAGACCCGAAAATAATACGTTACAGTAATCGAGGCGAGATGTAACAAACGCATGGATAATGATCTCGGTGTCTTTAGTGGACAAAATGGAGCGAATTTTAGCGATATTACAGACATGAAAGAAGGCCGTTTTAGTAACGCTTTTAATGTGTGACTCAAAGGAGAGAGTTGGGTCGAAGATAATACCCAGATTTTTTACCGAGTCACCTTGTTTTATTATATTTGGTTGTCAAATGTTAAAGTTGTATTATTAAATAGAGGTTGGTGTCTAGCAGGACCGATAATCAGCATTTCCGTTTTTTTGGCGTTAAGTTGCAAAAAGTTAGCGGACATCCAATGTTTAATTTCATTAAGACACGCTTCCAACTGACTACAGTCCGGCGTGTTGGTCAGCCTTAGGGGCATGTAGAGTTGGGTGTCATCAGCATAGCAGTGAAAGCTAATACCGTATTTGCGTATGACGTCACCCAGCGGCAGCATGTAGATGCTGAAGAGTACAGGGCCAAGGACCGAACCCTGGGGAACTCCACACGTTACCTTAACATAGTCCGAGGTCACACTGTTATGGGAGACGCACTGCATCCTATCAGTAAGATAAGAGTTAAACCAAGAAGGGGCTGAGTCTGACATACCAATTCATGTTTTGATACGCTCTAATAAAATATTATGATCGACGGTATCGAAAGCAGCGCTAAGATCGAGGAGCAGCAACATAGATGACGCATCAGAGTCCATCGTTAGCAATAGATCATTAGTCAATTTTGCGAGGGCTGTCTCAGTCGAGTGATTTGCCCTGAAACCAAATTGAAAGGTTTCACATAGATTGTTAAACGCTAAGTGTTCATTTAGCTGCTCTGCAACAATTTTTTCGAGGATTTTCAAAATAAAGGGAAGGTGAGTTTACCATGAGGTCAGGATCGAGGTTAGGTCTTTTAAGGAGAGGATGAATAACCGCTTTTTTGAATGCTAGGGGAACAGCGCCCGAGGAAAGTGATACGTTTATAATATTTAGCACTGATGGACCTAATAATACAAAAAGCTCCTTGATAAGTTTCCCAGGAAGTGGGTCAAGTAAACATGTTGTTTGTTTTATTCCATTTACACGTTGTAACAATTCTTCTAATGTTATTTCATCAAAACGAGAGTAACTATTTTGGATATTTGCAGTATCCGCTGTATATACAGTCGTATCTGTGTTACTATAACCCAGTTGTAGCTGGGACGCATTGTCTTTAATCTCCTTTCTAATAAGTTCAATTTTCTCATTAAAGAACTTCATAAAGTCATCTGCCGAATGGGTGGAGCTACTGGAAGGAGTCCCTTGTTGGGTTTTGGATCGTTTTTATTAATGCGGATGAGATTTGAGTAATAATTACTTTTAGCTAAGGTAAGCATGCGTTTATAAGTTATTAAACTATCACTCCATGCTTGATGGTGCACCTCAAGTTTAGTCGTGCGCCATTTGCGTTCCAGCTTTCTGCATAATAATTTCTGAGCTCTAGTTTCTTCAGTAAACCATGGCGTACGCCATTTAGGAGCCTTTTTTAACTTCAGCGGTGCTATACTATCAATGGTTTCGCGCAGGGCGTTGTTAAAGTTGTTAGTGAGGTTATCAATAGAGCCCACATACTTTGGGAACGGTGCCATTACCGAGGGCAGTAGGTCAGCAAGAGTCGTCATTGTGGCAGCATTAATGTTGCGGCTGCTATAGCAGTTATTATTATTATTAGCTTGCCGAACATGAGTCTGAACTTCGAATTTTATAAGGTAATGATCGGACATTACTTTAGTATATGGGAGTATCATAACTTTGGAAACGGTGATACCTCTGACAAGCACTAGGTCTATCGTATTACCGCTGCGATGCGTCGGTTCATTTATTATTTGTGTAAGACCACAGCTATCAATTATAGTCTGGAGCGCCACGCACGGTGGGTCCAATGGGGTATTCATATGGATATTAAACTCCCCCATTATAATTATATTATCGGCGTGCGTCACTAGATCTGCAACAAACTCTGAGAATTCACTAATAAAGTCCGAATAGGGCCCTGGGGGCGGTAGATAACAGCCAGGCACAGAGGCAGAGGTGTGGCAGACGTCATAGAAAGCACCTCAATCGATTTATATTTATTATTTAAGTTAGGACTAAAGTTAAAGTTTTCGTTGTATATTAGTGCGACCCCCCCTCCCCTTTTAAGGGGACGGGCAATATGCGCATTCGTATAGTTAGGAGGGGATGCCTCATTTATCGCAAAAAAGTCGTCTGGTTTAAGCCAGGTTTCGCTAAGACCGATGACGTTAAGGTTGTTGTCTCTAATGACCTCATTAACTAATAACGTTTTGGGAGACAAAGATCTGATGTTTAGAAAGCCCATATTATAGGTAGTGGACTGTTTTAAGGAGTTGTTGATAAAATTATCCGTAGTAGCAATATTAATAATGTTACGTTTATTATGCGCAGTGTACTTAAAATAATTACGACCATATCTAGGAATTGATATGACGGGAATTTTCAGATTGTTTACTTGGCGCTGCGATAAACTGAACGCATCATAATTTGCCACCTCAGTAGAACGCATGTCTAACTCTGACGTAGTCATAGTCATAGCAGAAAAAACATTTTGTGAGTTGTGTATTATTCTACGAAAATTGCTATGTGTACAGGGATCATCCAGCCTGGTGCTGGCTAGTTCTAACTTAACTGACTCCATACCCAGGCTAGCAGGCTCTGTAATTGCCTGTGACCGGGCTTGCTCTAGTGCAGTTAGTCAAATGTGGCTCAATGCGAAATCTATGTTCCGAGACAAGAGGATAGCGCCTTCCTGGTTAGGGTGAAGGCCGTCTCTCCTCAGCAAGCCAGGTTTGCCCCAGAAAGAGGGCCAATTATCAATAAACGTAAATCCCTGTTGTCTACAGAAGCTATCCAGCCACTTGTTAAGAGAGACTAATCTGCTAAATCTCTCATCATTGCCTCTCCCAGGCAGGGGGCCAGAGACAATTACTCGATGCCTGGACATCTTTCTGGCGAGATTACAAGCCCTGGCTATGTTTCTCTTTGTAATCTCTGATTGTCTCATCCTAACGTCATTGGAGCCAACGTGTATTACTATATTCGCATAACTAGTGGTGCGGTTAGCCTGTCGTACGTGTTTACTAGACCTGTTGCGAGTTAGCTCCCTAAGATTAGCTTCAATGTCAGGTGCTCTGCCCCCGGGAATACACTTAATTGTGGCTGGTTTGCTAAGTTTTATGTTTCGGGTGATGGAGTCCCCTATGACTAAAGTGTGGTGCCCGGTAGACTGGGGTGTAGGACTAGCTAAAGGGCTAAATCTATTATGCGTCTCAACCGGTACACCGTAGCTTGTAGGCCGCTTAGGGCTGCTACAAGCTGGGCTAGTTAGCGCGCTACAGCTAATGCTAGCAGATGTGTCCGCAACATCTAAAGTTACGAAATTACACTGCTCTAACTGGCGGACACGGCTCTCTAGCAAAGCCAACCTCTCCATGAGTAAAGTACACGAAGCGCAGGAAGCCACACTCACAGAAACTTTCCGTCGCCGAGTGGAGTGCCAGCTGTCTTCGGGAACCTAGTTTTTGTATTTGTGAACCTTTCCAAAATACCTGATTCTGGTAAAACTCACATAAATTCAATATTAAAGGCTTTTTTAGACAAATCTCATGTTTGGTTTTGGAGTTATGTTTATAAACCTTTCATATTAAGTATGACCGTTAAACTGATATATTGAATAAAAAAACTAACTTGTGTCTTTGCAAACCTTACAAAAGATCATTTTTCTAGTACAACTAACAAAAATACATATCTCTAGGCATTTTTAGCCATTTTGCATGTGTTGTTTAGAAGTTATGTTTAAATAAATTTTTATCTCAGGATTCTAAGTACAGTACTTTCCAATTGGGTAAAAAAATCACTTTTTGTTTTTGCAAACCTTACCAAATGTTTTTCTCCAGTAAAACTCACAATGTTACATTTCTTCAGGCATTAATTGACATTTTGCATGTGTATTTTTGGAGTTATGTTTCAAAAACTGTCATATTGAGTGTGACCAATATGAGGCCAGTAAAACCAAATTTTTGTATTTGCGAACCTTTCCAAAATATCTGATTCAGGTAAAACTCAGATAAATTCAATATTACAGGCTTTTTTTTAGACTGATATTATGTTTGGTTTTGGAGTTATGTTTATAAATCTTTCATATTCCATCCATCCATCTTTTTCCACTTATTCGAGGTTTGGTCGCGGGGGTAGCAGCCCAAGCAAGGAAGCCCAGACTTTCCTCTCCCCAGCCACTTCGTCTATCTCCTCTAAGGGGATCCCGAGGCGTTACCAGGCCAGCCGGGAGACATTGTTTGCCCAACGTGTCCTGGGTCTTCCCCGTGGCCTCCTACCGGTTGGATGTGCCCTAAACACCTCCCTAGGGAGGCGTTCGGGTAGCAACCTGACCAGATGCCCGAACCACCTCATTTGGCTCCTCTCGATGTGGAGGAGCAGCGGCTTTACTTTGAGTTCCTCCCGGATGACAGAGCTTCTCACCCTATCTCTAAGGGAGAGCCCTGCCACACGGCAGAGGAAACTCATTTCAGCTGCTTGTACCCGTGATCTTATCCTTTCGTCATTACCCAAAGCTCATGACCATACACTGTAAAAAAAAATTATCCTATTTTAATGGTTAATTTACTCTAAATTTCTACTGCAATTTTTCAATTTTTTTTTTTTAAATAGTTTATAAAACTGTAGAATTGAAGACATCATCTGTAAATAAACAAACTGGCTGTTATTTTAAGTAATATGCCATTAATGACAAACTATGTATATTTCTATTTTTTTACAGAAAAATACTACATTAATAATACATATCATTTTCTGTTTTCTCAAATTACTTTCAAATTCATGTAAAATTACATTAATTAACTTTCATTTAATATGTAGCTTGTTATATAAAAGTATATGTCCATACTAACAATCTAACAGTTTTAGATGTAATTTTAAGGAAAATCTTATTTTTTTAATATTTATGTGTATTTTTATATTCAAGTTGGAAAATATTTCTAGTGTGCTATATCAGGGTCGTGCTCCCACTAACAATTTGACATTTTTCTCTGTATTTGACAAACATTTTGACTGCAAGACATTGAGCACAGCCAACAGCCATACAAGTCACACTGACGGTGGCAGTACAAACAAATTTAACACTGTTACAAATATGCACCATATTACCGCCCCCCTCCGTCTGTCAGTTGAGGTGGACGGGAAGTTGTGGTTGCGGGGGTGCAGCCCGGAAGAGTAGCGCTGCTTAGCATTCTGAGTATTTGTTCTTTTTGTGTTTATTTTGTGTTACGGTGAAGATGTCCTCCCGAAATGTGTTTGTCATTCTTTTTGATGTGGGTTCACAATATGGCGCATATTTGTAACAGTCTTAAATTTGTCTGTACTGCCACCGTCAGTGTGATCTGTATGGCTGTTGATCAAATATGTCTTTCAGCCAGTATAGTATATCAAACGAAGCCTTGCACAACATGTGTCATAGTGGGCTCGCTGCCTGTCCAGTAAATTATCAAATGCGACTAAAGATTGTCACGGCTCTCCCTAAAAATACTTTTCCGGTTGTTGTCAGAACAACCCTTCCTGAGGGTCACAGGAAATCTCTCGTGAAGATTGTTGAGTATGTTGCCAAGTCAGTATAGCCATACAAATAAAGTGAATCCACTTATCACGTAGTACAGTGGCCCCCCGGTAATTTGAGTTTGAGGCCCCTGATCTTCCTAATAATTCAGAGAAAAATCTGTAAAATAATGGTATTTTTCTGTGGAACTGCCAGCATTGTCCCTTCATTAAAGTTGGTTGATCGTAATAAATTGGAAAAACCTGTAGAAAAAGGGTATTTTTCTGCAGAACTGATTGCATCGTCACCTGATCTTTAAGATCTGGTTGATCTTAACAATTTAGTAAAGATCTGTAAAATTACGATATTTTTCCGCAAAACATTTAATGAAAATTTCTGTAAATATAATGTTTTTGATCATTATTTGGTTTACAGTGTTTTACTTTATTAGATGGTTTTTGTTTGGGAGCCGTAGCTTCCAGTAGATTACTGTTTTTTTACAGAATTTTTTTTACAGTGTAGGTGAAGATGGGGACGTAGATCAACCGGTAAATTGAGAGCTTTGCCTTTCAGCTCAGCTCCTTCTTCATCATAACGGATCGGCACAACGTCCGCATTACTGAAGACGCCGCACCTGTCGATCTCACGATCCTCTCTACCCCCACTCGTGAACAAGACTCCTAGGTACTTGAACTCCTCCACTTGGAGCAGGGTCTCCTCCCTAAACCGGAGATCGCACTCCACCCTTTTCCGGGAGAGAACCATGGACTCGGACTTGGAAGTGCTGATTTTGATTCCGGTCGCTTCACACTCGGCTGCGAACCAATCCAGTGAGAGCTGAAAATCCCGGCCAGATGAAGTCATCAGGACCACATCATCTGCAAAAATCAGAGACCTTATCCCGCGGCCACCAAACCGTAACCCCTCAATGCCTTGACTGCGCCTAGAATTTCTGTCCATAAAAGTTATGAACAAAATCGGAGACAAAGTGTTACGGTTCAGACCCCTGCCAGCCAGGGGCGGTTCTAGGCATGCTTATATGAGGGGGCAGTCAGAAATGTGAAGGGGGCATCATATGTACACATCATGCTCCAGCACTTTTTTTTCTGTGCTTATAGTAACGATGCTTTCTCCATTGAAATGGGTCTTTAGCTATGTGTCCAACCCCAACCTGGAGTAGTGGATTGCACTTTGTCAGGCCTCTACCTTCAGACCTGTCCAACTTGGGTGTCCCACCTGAAGACTAAGCTCCTGCTGGTATAGCTCTTACGGTCACTGAGGCACGCAAACCCCCTGACCACAATAAGGTGGCAATCCCTCAGGGGTGGAAACATTAACAGCGCTGCCATATTTCCGACAGGGGAAACAGAAGCAGGCGTCTCGCACCACAGAATACTCTAGCCATGGTCGTGTGCGGTACCAGGCAGGATTGAATGATCTTATTGTTGTACCAAATGGACGCTTTGGGTAGCCACCCAGTATTGGCTGAGATGGTGTGTTGCCATTTAAGTCACTGGGTAGCTGAGCAGGCTGCTTTGGGGGAGCGCTTGTTGGGGGATGGGGGGAGCTGGTGCAGGAAAAACAGTGCTTGCTGGTCCTAAAGGTGCAGTATTGCTAGCTGCTGTCCCTGATGTACTAGCATTAGCATCATTGCTACTACTACATGCAGGAGCAGGACTAGACTTTTTAAATACTCTGAAAAATGGATGCATTACAGAGCATTAACTTTCTCTTTGTGAGCTGCTGGAAGCTGGAGCAGAAAACAAGTAAGCTTGAACAACAACAGAAAAAACTTGCTGTGATTACATGAAGAAAAACAACAACACTACAGGACTACAGCCTGGGGCGGGGCTTTACGTAGGGGTCTGTCAGACACAGGTCACTTGTCTTCAGTTTGTCACATGCAGTGGACGTGGGCACTCATCTGGGCACAAAATTAATCCACTCCAATGTATGTGTGTGGCCCACTTGCTTGTAAATTGATGAAAACGGCTGTGTTTTTGTTTTTAGGTGTCTTGGTCATATCAAATGAAACTTATAATTTGTTTATTACAAAATGTAGATTGAAACATTAAAGGTTGACTATGTAAAATTACAAGAAAAACAACAGAAAAAGAATTCCAGCACTCGATTGCCAGACCGTTGCGAAGTAAAACGGGCCGTTGCTAGGGACTCCGCTCTGAACAGAGGACAGCAGAAGAGGACTGCTAAGCAGGATATATACCTTATGTTTCATTTTTCCTGACATTAACAGCATCATAAATGACTTGTAGCTTGTTACAGGCACAACGGAGGCTCTCTGCCTTCCAAACCACTGCTGCTCAGAGCCTCCGCTGTCACTGCTCTCGTCAAGTTGTAAAAAAAAAAAGGAACTCCGTAGCACCGAAAGTCCGCGACGATAAACGTGTTTATGACAGATAAGACTACACAAATACACCCATCCTAACAAGTATATGATAAATGTAGACAACTTTTTCTTTTCTTTTACTGCAACAGTGATTGTATTGTAACGGGTTGAGTTAAGGGGAGATGTTAATGTTAATGTGTCAACTTTCATGTACTTAGTTTCATGTACTGTTCTGTGAAGTTTACAGAGTGCCAGTGAAGGCAACACGTTCAGAGTTGCATGCTGGGGGTTACCTGTGATTGGGTGAGGAATAGGAGGGAGAGTTCGGTGATGCTGGGATGCGGAAGTGAAGAGGTCAGATTTTTAGAGTGAGAGACACAGACGCACGAGAGATAAGTTTACAACAATACTAGAGAGATATATAAATGTGCCTTTGGCGGTGGTTATGCCCCACAGTAGCCTGTTACGTGTCTAACAATAAAGACAGCAAGTGTACTACGCCTCTCGACTGGTTTCTGTGGAAACGCTAGAGTATGTTTACTGAGGGCTGAGGAGTGTGTGCGGGTGTGTGTCTGCTGCGCAGCCTTTGGAACGGTGAAGACGGTGAAGCGGAGGGAGGGATGAGAGGGAAGCCGACACTACAATATCTTGGGTGTCCCTTTTTCGGCGGATTTTTCCGCTAGTGCAGATAATTTTGTCAACTTGTAATGTAGTAATTTTGTGAGTTTATTAAAATTTGCTTTCTCAAATTTTGATTTGAGGGGGCAAGACATTTATTTAAGGGGGCTCTGCTCCCTCTTGCCCCTGCGTAGAGCCGGCCATGCTGCCAGCGCCGCTCGTCCATCTGTGCGCCACTCGGGACACGCCCACGGGCGCACACATCCAGGAATGAGGTGCGCGCGTCTCCGCCCTGCAGCAGCCGCCAGTTGCAATCAGTCACCTGCAAACTTAACACCTGATGGTAATGACGGAGCTGCCTTTATAGACCTGGACAACCTGCCATCACTCGCCGGATTATAGCCATCTGTACCTGAGTAAGCATCCTGTGTCTGGCTTCCATCCCGCGTACTCGCTCTTCCCCTGCGACTTCCGTGTTTCTGTTGTCTGATGCTCTTGTTGTCTTCCCGCAGCTCTTCCCGTGTTTCTCCTGGATCCCCTGTTGTTCCCCTTGCCTCCCGGACTGCCTTTTGGATTCTCGACCTCCCGCTTGGACACGTTTTCCCACGGACTTCCGCGTTACTTCACTCTCGTCAACATTTTGGTAAGACATCCTTCAGCTAATCTACACACCTAGCCTTACACCATACACACTTGAGTTTTGGTCAGACTTCATTCGATTGGTTTATTCATTAGCAGTATTAGTATTATTATTATTATTATCATTATTAGTACTACAGACTTATGTATATATTTACTATATATAATAAATCTTTGGACATACTGCCACCTGGTGTTCGTTTGCTGTCACCTCCCCTTTAGTCAAACATAACAGTATAATCCGGCCAATTGATTAGGAACCTGACGGCCGAGTACCTTAGCCCTGCCCCAGTGACTTTCGTTCAGCCCCCTCTGAATTTTTTTTCTTTCTTTCTCCTCCTCTTCTCCCATTCACTGTCTTTTTCATTTTTTTTGCTCCACACGGGAGGATTTGTCTTGTCCCGTCAACATGTCTTGGAAGGGGATGTTCAGTAGCAATATTAGCATAGAGGAATTTTCTCGTCGCCTGGACACCCTCTTCCCACCCTTAGAGACTGTTCCTCAGTCTGCAGGAAGCGTCTGGCATCCGATTTTGGAGGGGGGGGATAGTACTGGTGGCTGTGCTGGTGTGGCGGCGCAGCGGCATCCAGATAGTCTACCCCCTGCCAAACTAATTCCACCTGTCTTCCGCTTTTCTCAGCCACAGCCACCAGTTCCCTGGCTAGCCTCCGACCTAGCACCAGTTCCCTGGCTAGCGACCAAGCTAGCTCCAGTCCCCAGACTAGCCTCTGAGCTGGCACCAGTCCCCAGGCTAGCGCCCAAACTAGCACCAGCCCCACAGCTAGCCTCCGAGCTAGCGTCTGTCCCCGAGCTAGCACCAGCTCCACAGTTAGCCCCCGAGCTAGCGGCAGTCCCCGAGCTAGCCCCCGAGCTAGTGGCAGTCCCCGAGCTAGCCTCCGAGATAGCGGCAGTCCCCGAGCTAGCTTCCGAGCTAGCGGCAGTCCCCGAGCTAGCATCCGAGCTAGCGGCAGTACCCGAGCTAGACTCCGAGCTAGCGGTAGGCTCCGTGCTTGCCTCCGAGTTAGCGGCAGTCCCTGAGCTAGCACCCGAAACAGTGCGAGCCCCCAGGCTGAACCCCTCGTTTCCACCAGCTCCCAGGCTGGCCTCGACCTCTGCCCCTCGGCCTGCAGCGCCGACTTCAGCACCTCGGCCAGCTCCTCAGCTGCCCTCCTCGTCTTTGGCTTTGATGACGTCCGCTGCTTCCACGCCACAGATGACGTCCGCTGCCTCCACGCCGCAAATGACGTCCGCTGCCTCCACGCCGCCGTCTTCCTATGCCTCTACGCTTCAGACGTCACCTCCTCGTTTCTGGCGAGACGCACCATGGCGCCACCCGCGTACGCCTCCCCGACTTCCAAGATGGTGGCCGTTCCTTGGTTGCCCGCCTCGCCGGCGTCAGCGGCATTCTACTCGCTGTCGCCACCAGACTCGTCCCCGGTGGATTCAGGGACACCTGGGCTGGCGACCCACCACCAGTTCGCCCCTCCGCCCTCCCTTGACTTTTGTTCCTGTGCCCTTGATGTTTCGACCTGTGGGACATCTGCAAGCTGTCCATAAGAAGGGGGTTACTGTTATGGTTCATACCCCTGCCAGCGCCGCTCGTCCATCTGTGCGCCACTCGGGACACGCCCACGGGTGCACACATCCAGGAATGAGGTGCGCGCGTCTCCGCCCTGCAGCAGCCGCCAGTTGCAATCAGTCACCTGCAAACTTCACACCTGATGGTAATGACGGAGCTGCCTTTATAGACCTGGACAACCTGCCATCACTCGCCGGATTATAGCCATCTGTACCTGAGTAAGCATCCTGTGTCTGGCTTCCATCCTGCGTACTCGCTCTTCCCCTGCGACTTCCGTGTTTCTGTTGTCTGATGCTCTTGTTGTCTTCCCGCAGCTCTTCCCGTGTTTATCCTGGATCCCCTGTTGTTCCCCTTGCCTCCCGGACTGCCTTTTGGATTCTCGACCTCCCGCTTGGACACGTTTTCCCACGGACTTCCGCGTTACTTCACTCTCGTCAACTTTTTGGTAAGACATCCTTCAGCTAATCTACACACATAGCCTTACACCATACACACTTGAGTTTTGGTCAGACTTAATTTCCTTGGTTTATTCATTAGCAGTGTTAGTATTATTATTATTATTAGTAGTAGTAGTACTACAGATTTATATATATATTTAATATATATAATAAATCTTTGGACATACTGCCACCTGGTGTTCGTTTGCCGTCACCTCCCCTTTAGTCAAACATAACACAAAGGGCAGCCTTGGCGGAGTCCAACCCTCACTGGAAACGTGTCCGACTTACTGCCGGCAATGCGGACCAAGCTCTGACACTGATCATAATAAGACAGTCCAACACCCCATACTCTCTGAGCACTCCCCGCAGGACTTCCTGAGGGACACGGTCGAATGCCTTCTCCAAAACCACAAAGCACATGTAGACTGGTTGGGCAAACTCTCATGCACCCTCAAGAACCCTGCCGAGAGTATAGAGCTGGTCCACAGTTCAACGACAAGGACTGATCCTCCTGAATCAGAGGTTCAACTATCCGGCATAGCCTCTTCTCTAGTACACCTGATTAAGCCTGACCTGGAAGGGTGAGGAGTGTGATCCCACGATAGTTGGAAAACACCCTCCAGTCCCCATTCTTAAAGAGAGGAACCACCACCCCAGTCTGCCAATCCAGAGGTACCGCCCCCGATGTCCACGCGGTGCTGCAGAGTCTTGTCAACCAAGACAGCCCCACAGCATCCAGAGCCTTAAGGAACTCATCCACCCATGGGGCTTTGCCACCGAGGAGCTTTTTAACTACCTTAGCAACCTCAGCCCCAGAAATAGGAGAGCCCACCACAGAGTCCCCAGGCACTGCTTCCTCATAGGAAGACGTGTTGGTGGGATTGAGGAGGTCTTCGAAGTATTCCTTCCACCTATCCACAACATCCGCAGTTGAGGTCAGCAGGACACCATCCGCACGAAACACGGTGTTGACAGTGTACTGCTTCCCATTCCTGAGGCGGCGGATGGTGGTCCAGAATCGCTTCGAAGCCGCCCGGACTCCTCCCATGTCCGAGTTTTTGCCTCAGCAACTGCTGAAGTCGCACACCGTTTGGCCTGTCGGTACCTGTCCGCTGCCTCCGAAGTCCTATGAGCCAAAAGAACCCAAGAAGACTCTTTCTTCAGCTTGACGGCATCCCTCACCGCCGGTGTCCATCAACGGGTTCTTGGATTACCGCCACGACAGGCACCAACTACCTTGCGGCCACAGCTCCAATCAGCTGCCTCGACAATAGAGGTGCGGAACATGGTCCACTCGGACTCAATGTCCCGCACCTCCCTCGTGACATGTTCAAAGTTCTTCCAGAGGTGGGAATTGAAACTCTCTCTGACAGGAGACTCTGCCGGACGTTCCCAGCAGACCCTCACAATGAGTTTGGGCCTGCCGGGTCTGTCCGGCATCCTCCCCCACCATTGCAGCCAACACACCACCAGGTGGTGATCGGTAGAAAGCCACACGCCTCTCTTCACCCGAGTGTCCAAAACATGAGGCTGAAAATCCGATGACACAACTACAAAGTCGATCATGGATCTGCGGCCCAGGGTGTCCTGGTGCCAAGTGCACATATGGACACCCTTATGTTTGAACATAGTGTTGGTTATGGACAATCTGTGACGAGCACAAAAGTCTAATAACAAAACACCCCTCGGGTTCAGAGGCGGGCGGCCATTCTTCCCAATCACGTCTCTCCAGGTTTCACTGTCATTGCCAACATGAGCGTTGAAGTCCCCCAGTAAGACAAAGGAATCAACCGGGGGAGCACTCTCCAGTACTCCCTCGAGTGTACCCAAAAAGGGTGGGTACTCTGAACTGCTGTTTGGTGCGTAAGCACAAACAACCATAAGGACCTGCCCCCCCACCGGAAGCCGGAGGGAGGCTACTCTTCCGTCCACAGGGTTTAACTCCAACGTGCAGGGTTTGAGCCGGTGGGAAACAAGAATTGCCACCCCAGCCCGTCGCCTCTCACTTCCGGCAACTCCAGAGTGGAAGAGAGTCCAGCCTCTCTCGAGAGAAGTGGTTCCAGAGCCCTTGCTGTGCGTCGAAGTGAGTCCGATTATATCCAGCCGGAACCTCTCCACTTTGAGCACTAGCTCAGGTTCCTTACCCCCCAGTGAGGTGACGTTCCACGTCCCAAGATCTAGCTCTGTAGCCGAGGATCAGACCGCCAAGTGCCCTGCCTTCGGCTGCCCCCCAGCTCACATCGCACCCTACCTCTCTGGCCCGTGCTATGGATGGTGAGCCCATTGGAGGCGTGACCCACGTTGCCTCTTCGGGTTGTGCCCGGCCGAGCCCCATGGAAACAGCCTCAGCCACCAGGCGCTCGCCATCGTGCCCCACCTCGCGTCCTGGCTCCAACGGGGGGCGTCGGTGACCCGCGTCCGGGCGAGGGAAATCCGGGTCCATGCTTTGTCTTCTTCATTTTGGTCTCCGAGCTGCTCTTTGTCTGATCCCTCACCTAGGACCTGTTTGTCTTGGGAGACCCTACCAGGGGGCATAAAGCCCCCAGACAATGTAGCTCCTAGGATTATTGGGACACGCAAACTCCTCTACCACGATAAGGTGGCAGCTCAGAGAGTATGACAATTATACTCTTATATTGAATAAAAAACCCACCTTGTGTCTTTGCGAACCTTAACAAAGATATTTTTTCTAGTACAACTGACAAAGATGAATATCTCTAGGCATTATTAGCCATTTTGCATGTGTTGTTTAGAAGTTATGTCTGAATACATTTTTATTGCTTTTTTCCACATTATCTCGGGATTCTAAGAGCATTATTGTCATTTTGAGTAAAAAAAACTACGCTTTTCATTTGCAAGATTAAAAAAAGCATATTTTTCAAGTAAAACTCCCAAAGATGCATTATTTCAGGCATTATTAGCTATTTTTCATCCGTAGCGACTTGTCCAGGGTGTACGCCGCCTTCCGCCCGCATGTAGCTGAGATAGGCGTCAGCGCCCCCCGCGACCCCAAATGGGAATTAGCGGTAGAAATGGATGGATGGATGGATGGGTTTACGAGTTATGTTTAAATAACTGTCATTTTAAATTTTAAAGTATAAAGTCATATTGAGTAAAACTTAATTTTTGTATTTGCAAACCATGGAAAAACAACTGTTTCTAGTAAAACTCACATGGAGGGGAGGATGCCGGACGGACCTGGCATGCCCAAACGCATTGTGAGTGTCTGCTGGAAAGGCCTAGTAAAGTCTCCTATCAGAGAGTTTCAATAAACAACCCCAGAAAAACTTTGAACATGTCATGAGGGAGGTGCTGGACATTGAGTTTGAATGGACCATGTTCCGTGCCTGTATAGTCGAAGCAGCTGTTTGGAACTGTGGCCGCAGCGGTAATCCTAGAACCCGCTGGTGGACACCAGCAGTGAGGGATGCCGTCAAGCTGAAAAAAGAGCCCTATCGGGTCCTTTTGGCTCATGGGACTCCAGAGGCAGCGGACAGGTACCAACAAGCCAAGCAAAATGCGATTTCAGTGGTCGTGGAGGCAAATTCTGGACCACCCTCCGCCGCCAAAGGGGGGGGAAGCAGTGCACTGTCAACGCCGTGTATGGTGAGGATGGTGTGCTTTTGACCTCTACTGCGGCTGTTGTGGATCAGTGGTGGGAATTCTTCAAAGACTTGCTCAATCCCACCAACGCGTCTTCCTATGAGGAAGCAGTGCCTGGGGACTCTGTGGTGGGCTCTCCTATTTCTGGGGCTGAGGTTGCTAAGGTAGTTAAAAAGCTCCCCGGTGGCAATGCCCCAGGAGTGGAAGAGATCCTCCCGGAGTTCCTTAAGGCTCTGGATGCTGTGGGGCTGTCTTGGTTGACAAGACTACAGCATCGCGTGGACATCGGGGACGGTACCTCTGGATTGGCAGACCGGGGTGGTGGTTCCTCTCTTTAAGAAGGGGAACCGTATGGTGTGTTCCAACTACTGTGGGATCACACTCCTCAGCCTTCCCGGTAAGGTCTATTCATGTGGACTGGAGAAGAGGCTATGCTGGATAATCGAATCTCAGGTCCAGGAAGAACAGTGTGGTTTTCGTCCTGGTCATAGAACGGTAGACCAGTTCTATACTCTCGGCAGGGTCCTTGAGTGTGCATGGGAGTTTGCCCAACCAGTCTACATGTGCTTTGTGGACTTGGAGAAGGCATTCGAACGTATCCCCCGGGAAGTCCTGTGGGGAGTGCCCAGAGAGTATAGGGTATCGGACTGTCTGATTGTGGCGGTCATGGCGTTGTGTGAAATCGATCAATTGAAACAGGCATGTGGAAGGCTCATCAAAGTAATAATATTTTTTACTGGGTAAATGGGTACTTTAGAAGCATTGTGACCAGAGCAAGGTCAAGACATTTCTGTGAAAGGCTATTGCGCAGTCTGCATTCAATTTCCATGGTATAATGTTTAGGCTGTCTGCGCGAAGGGCTATCAAACAGTTTAACCTGCAATGAATTCAACGTTGTCTTCACTTGTTTATCATTATTTAGACAGACATGTGTAAGACTCTTTAAACATACTACTATTTTTACTGTTTCATTGGTTTCTTCTCAACCCTGTGACCACAGAATAGACTGAAAGTCGGACCAGCACATCCTTTTGCAGTGATCACATTTACGACTTGCGTAGTACTTCAAACACAGATGCGTTACCAACGGGATTTGAACCTGCGCAGGGAGAACCCCAAGAGATTTTAAGTCCATCGAATTATCCTTTCGGCCATGATAAAAGGTTTCAGGTTGTGTGCGCTAAGGGCTATCACACACTTTGGCCTGCCATTGATTTAATGTTGTCTTCACTTATTTTTCATTATATAGGCAGATATGTGTAAAACTCTTCAAACATATGACTCTTTTTATAAATTTGTTGTTTTTTATCAAACCTGTGACCACAGGAAAGACTACAGCTCGGACCTGCCCATCTCCTCGCGGTGATCTCATGTAAGAGTTGTTTAGTCTTTCAAAAACAGATATATTACCAGCAGGCTTTGAACCTCCGCGGGGAGAACCCAATGGATTTCTAGTCCATGGCCTTAACCACTCTGCCATGATAACACACACACTGACAATTTTGTGAAAGGCATTCTTGCATTCTGGGCTGCAATGGACTAAACGTTGGATTCAATTGCCTTTATTTTTTCGTGTGAAATTGAACATTTAAGACAGACATATGTAAGGCATTTCAAAGTAGGAATATTTTTTACTGGGTAAATGGTATTTTTAGAATCATTGTGACGACAGAAAGGTCAATGTGGCCAAACAGGCAGTCCTCAAACAATAATGTGATGTAAAAATGTTTTGAATTATCTCAGGATTCTAAGTACATTACTGTCAAATTGGGTAAAAAAAAAACACTTTTTGTTTTTGCAAACCTTACCAAATGTTTTTTTTCCCAGTAAAACTCACAAAGATACATTTCTTTATGCATTATTAGATATTATGGATGTGTATTTTTGGAGTTATGTTTCAAAAACCGTCATATTGAGTGTGACCAATATGAGGCCAGTAAAACTTAATTTTTGTATTTGTGAACCTTTCCAAAATACCTGATACTGGTAAAATTCACATAAATCCAATATTACAGGCTTTTTTTTTGTCGGATTTCATGTTTGGTTTTGGAGTTATGCTTTTAAACCTTTCATTTTTAGTATGACAGTTATACTGTTATATTGAATAAAACAACTTGTGTCTTTGCAAACCTTACAAAATATAATTTTTCTAGTACCGCTAACAAAAATACATATCTCTAGGCATTATTAGCGATTTTGCATGTGTTGTTTAGAAGTTATGTTTGAATACATTTGTATTGCTTTTTTTCGCATTATCTCAATATTCTAAGAACATTATAGTCATATTGAGTAAAAAACTACTTTTTGCATTTGCAAGATTTAAAAAATCATATGTTCCGAGTAAAACTCCCAAAGATGCATTATTTCAGGCATGATTTGCCATTTTTCATGTGTGGTGTAGGAGTTATGTTTAAATAACTGTCATATTGAGTGTTACAGTATACAGTCATATTGAGTAAAACCTAATTTTTGTATTTGCAAACCATAGAAAAACAACTGTATGTAGTAAAACTCACATAGATTCAATATCACAGGCATTTTTAGACATTTTGCACGTTTGGATTAGGAATTATATTGGAATACATTGCTATTGCATTTTTCACAATATCTCAGAATTGTATGTAGTGAAGTGAAGTGAAATACATTTATATAGCGCCTTTTCTCTAGTGACTCAAAGCGCTTTACATAGTGAAACCCAATTTCTTAGTTACAATTTAAACCAGTGTGGGTGGCACTGGGAGCAGGTGGGTAAAGTGTCTTGCCCAAGGACACAACAACAGTGACTAGGATGGCGGAAGCGGGGATCGAAACGGCAACCCTAAAGTTGCTGGCACGGCCGCTCTACCAACCGAGCTATACCGCCCCAATTGTATGTACATACGTGTCAAATTGGGTAAAACATTAGTTTTGGTTTTTGCAAACCTTACTAAAAAATGTTTTCCAGTAAAACTCACAAAAATACATTTCTTCAGATTTTATTGGACATTTTGCTTGTGTATTTTTGGAGTTATGTTTCAAAAACTATCATAGTGAGTGTTACCAATATGAGGCCAGTAAAACCTATTTTTTGTATTTGTGAACCTTTTCAAAATACCTGATTCTGGTAAAACCCACATAAATTCAATATTACAGGCTTTTTTTTAGACAGATTTCATGTTTGGTTTTGGAGTTATGTTTACAAAACTTTCATATTCATTATGACAGTTATACTGTTATATTGAATAAAAAAACTAACTTGTGTCTTTGCAAACCTGACAAAAGATAATTTTTCTAGTACAACTAACAAAGATACATATCTCTAGGCATTATTAGCCATTTTGCATGTGTTGTTTAGAAGTTATGTCTGAATAATTTTTCATTGCTTTTTTCACATTATCTCAAGAGTCTAAGAACATTATTGTCATATTGAGTAAAAAACTACTTTTTGCATTTGCAATATTTAGAAATGCATATGTTTCAAGTAAAACTCCCAAAGATGCATTATTTCAGGAGCCCCCACACGGGTGACGTCGTCGTCTGCGACTTCCGGTAAAGGCAGGGCTTTTCTGTTAGCGACCGAAAATTGCGAACTTTATCGTGGATGTTCTCTACTAAATCTTTTCAGCAAAAATATGGGAATATCGCGAAATGATCAAGTATGACACATAGAATGGACCTGCTATCCCTGTTTAAATAAGAAAATATCATTTCAGTAGGCCTTTAATCCTTAGGGCTCCTGGGGACCGTAGAGGGTCTTAGTCACTAAAATGTTAAAAATAAGTCAAATTATTATCATTATTTTTTATTTAATGCTTACAGTAAATCTCTATATCAACTTGAGGTTGATCTAAAGTAAAACAAATTAGGTTTTTATGCCTTTTCTGTTAAAGACAACTTTGTTTTTCATAGTAAAACTGAAATATGCAGTATTTAGAGCAGGGTTCACCAACGCGGTGCCCGCGGGCACCAGGTAGCCCATAAGGACCAGATGAGTAGCCCGCTGGCCTGTTCTAAAAATAGCTCAAATAGCAGCACTTACCAGTGAGCTGCCTCTATTTTTGAAATTATATTTATTTACTAGCAAGCTGGTCTCGCTTTGCTCGACATGTTTAGTTCTAAGAGAGACAAAACTCAAATAGAATTTGAAAATACAAGAAAATATTTTAAAGACTTGGTCTTCACTTCTTTAAATAAATTCATTTATTTTTTTACTTTGTTTCTTATAACTTTCAGAAAGACAATTTTAGAGAAAAAATACAACCTTAAAAATGATTTTAGGTTTTCTAAACACATATACCTTTTTACCTTTTAAATTCCTTCCTCTTCTTTCCTGACAATTTAAATCAATGTTCAAGATATATATATATATTTTTTTTTTTATTGTAAACAATAATAAATACATTTTAATTTAATCCTTCATTTTAGCTTCTTCAAACTTATTATGATTAAAATTCATAAAAGGATTCTGGCAAATCTAGAAAATCTGTTGAATCAAATTTAAATCTTATTTCGAAGTCTTTTGAATTTATTTTAAAATTTTTGCTCTGGAAAATCTACAAAAAATAATGATTTGTCTTTGTTGGAAATATAGCATGGTCCAATTTGTTATATATTATAACAAAGTGCAGATTGGATTTTAACCAATTCAAAACATGTCATCAAAATTCTAAAATTAATTTTAATCAGGAAAAATTACTAATGATGTTCCATAATTTTTTTTTTCCAAAAAGATTCGAATTAGCTAGTTTTTCTATAAATTTTTTTCGGTTGAATTTTGAATTTTAAAGAGTCGAAATTGAAGATAAACTATGTTTCAAAATGTTATTTTAATTTTTTTTGTGTTTTCTCCTCTTTTAAAATGTTCAATTGTTTTTTTCATCATTTATTCTCTACAAAAAACCTTCCGTAAAAGGAAAAAAAAATGTACGACGAAATACCAAGTTTTTACATATATATATGTATATATATATATAGACTTAGTTATTAAAGGTAAATTGAGCAAATTGGCTATTTCTGGCAATTTATTTAAGTGTGTATCAAACTGGTAGCCCCTCGCATTAAGAAGAAGTAGTTTCCAAGAAGTAGTTCTTGGTTTCAAAAAGGTTGGTGACCCCTGATTTAGATGGATAGATAGATAGTACTTTATTGATTCTTTCAGGAGAGTTCCTTTATTTAGATCTTAAAGCCCTCAAAGACCAATAATGCAGGACACCATTGATTTTAATTATTTAATATTTTTGAGTAATCACAGTGAAAAGTTTGATCAAATCCTACTAAATAGATTTGAGATCTGAAAGGTTTCCCACTCATAAAGTGATGCATTTTTATTATTTATTTATTTACTTTTAACACTTAAATATCAAGATCAACTTCCGATATATCTGTTGATTTTAAGTTTGAACTATTATTTTGTTTGTTTTATGCTCTTCTGTCAAAACTTTGATGTTTTATATCAAACCACACAACATATGCAATATTTTTCCACAAAAAACATTTTAAAGTGATAATTTTTAAGTAATAATTCATTATAATATAGATTTTTTTTGTCCTTTTTTTTGAGCAATGGAAAAAAAAAGAAAATAAAGACAAAAGGAAAAAAAAAACTGCCTGCATGGCAGCTTTGTGTCAATATTGCCACTTTTTCCTCATTAGATTTTACCTCATTCCACTTTTTTTTAAATGTTTTTTTATTTATTTTTGCAATACTATCAATTTTGCAATTGTTGCAGAATGTGTGGTGGGCCGGTAAAAGATTAGCTGTGGGCCGCAAATGGCCCCCGGGCCGCACTTTGGACACCACTGGTGATCGCGAACAGTGTTGGGAAAAGTATGTTTACAAATATTTAGTTATAGTGACTTCCATTAAATATAATGAAGTAAGTAAGTCATCATAAGTTACCAGCGGAAAAAAAAAATTACACTGTGAAAAAACAGATTTTACAGTATCCATCCATCTATCCCAGGGATGTCCAAACTTTTTCCACGGAGAGCCACACACGGAAAATGTATGCATGCGGGGGCCATTTTGATATTTTTAATTTTTCAAACCATAACAAAATATATGGATTTTTTTTTTTTGTTTACCTTTAGAGCTCCCTGGGACCATAAAGGGTTCAGTTATTAAAATGTTAAAAACAAGTTAAATTGTCATTTCTTTATGTTTTTTATTTAACGCTTACAGTAAATCTCTACAGTGTATCAACTTCCCGGTTGATATTAAGTTAAAAAAAAAAAAAAAAAGGTTTTATGGAAGTTTTATAATAAAACTGAAATATGCAGTATTTCCCCCGCTGCCCAAAACATTCAGAAAGCAATGTTTGATGTGAAGTAATTAGAGCCTTAAAAAGATCAATAATGCAGGACACCAGAGAATTTAATTAATTATTATTTTTGAGTAATCACAGTGAAATGATAAATAAAATCCCATTTAATATATTTGGGATCCAAAAGGTGCCGCACTCATAAAGTGATACATTTTCATTAGTTGTTTTTTTTACTTTCAACACTTAAGTTACGAGATCAACTTCAGATATATCTCTTGATTTTACGTTTGAACTAATATTTTGTTTGTTTTATGCTCTTTTGTCAAAGAAAACGTTGATGGTCTTATATGGCAACCATACAGTATATGCAATATTTTCCACATAAAACATTTTAAAGTGAAATATTTGAAATAATTGGAGCCTTGTAAAGGTCAATAATTTATTATAATATTTTTTTTTATTTTTTTTTTTTTGAGAAATTGCAAAAAAAGAAGAATCAGAAATACTTTATTAATCCCTGAGGGGAAATAAAAAATTTCAGCACAATACCATTTTGCAATTGCATTTCCAGAATGTGTGGCGGGCCGGTAAATAATTAGCCGCAGGCCGCAAATGGCCCCCTGTGCCGCACTTCGGACACCCTTGATTATTTTCACTCAAGGGCCAAATTTAGAGAAAAAAATGTGTCCTGGGGCCGGTGTATCTGATTTTTAGGAACACTAGTACAAAACCTCACAATAATGTCTGATCGAATGCTAAAAACGTAATGACAGATCGCCTTAAAAAAAAGGAAATACTATTTTTTTTTTTTTTTTACTAAAGACACACCCAGAATGTACATGAAAATAAAGAATGCGGGATTTACAATATCAACTATGAATGATAAAACACTGAATATTGACAACATTTGAACGTCATTCCCTTCGCGATTGAATATTGGCCGATGTGGATGGATCGATACTTACACCATTTTGACATAAACTTGCACTTCACGTGCTTAACCCCGACCAGGCCTGGGCAATTTTTTTGACTCTGGGAGGAGGCCCAGATTTAGAGAAAAAATATGTTTCCTGGGGCCGGTGTATCTGATTTTTAGGAAAACTAATACAAAACCTCACAATAATGTCTGAATGAATGCTAAAAACAGAATAGAATTTTACATTTTATTTACTGAATGACACACCCAGATTGTACATGACACTAAAGAATGTGGGACTTACAATATTAACTATGAACTATAAAACACTGAATATTGACAACATATGAACGTCACACCCCTTCTTGATCGACATATTGTACAATCAAGCAAAGCGAAATATGAACGCGAAAGGTAAAAAAAACCCACCTACAATCTGATATATCTGATACATCACCTTTGTTGTAAAAAAATCTCCTTTTGCGTCTGTCCTTGACACCTGCTGTGATTTAGATGACCATAGTAACTAAATAGATTACTACCGTAACTAGCATATCAAGCAAAAAAGCAAATTCCAACCAGTGAAATACTTTGTGTAGTTCAAGACGGTCATACGCTCGTTCTCGCAGGGCATGTAAACACCGTAAACCTAACGATGGGAAAAGTGACCTCCAAAGAAAAACTGAACAGCAGGGGACCAAAAACGTTTGGAAATGCCCATGTAACCGCAGTCATAGTCTTCCCAGCGTGTTTCCTGGGTCTTCCCAATGGCCTCCTACTGGTCGGACGTGCCCTAAAAACCTCCCAAGGGAGGCGTTCGAGTGGCATCCTGACCAGATGCCCGAACCACCTCATCTGGCTCCTCTCGATGTGGAGGAGCAGTAAAGGGATGTCAGAGCTTCTCACCCTATATCAGGGGTCGGCAACCTTTACCACTCAAAGAGCCATTTTGACCCGCTTCACAAAATAAAGAAAACAATGGGAGCCACAAAACTCTTGAAATGTATGATGATATAACACTGCATACAGTTTTCTTTTGCTTTGTGCTATGTCTAAACCAGGGCCTCTGACACGCGGCCCGCAATTAAATATGAAAATTTTATGTTAGTGCGGCCCGCGAGTTTTAAATGAATGCCCTTTATTAGCATCACGCTTGCTAACCCTCCCGATTTGTCCGGGAGACTAGCGTAGTACAGGGTAACTATTTTCCCAGACGTCTGCTGAGTTGCGCCCAAACAACAATAACAAGGGCGTGCTATGATGGCACTGCCTTTAGTGACCTCTACAACTTGTACAAATAACTTGCCAGTCAAGTCACATGTTGTATGTTGCATCTGCAGACCCGTGTATGTGACTGCAAGGCATAGTTGTTCAACAGCCCTACAGGTCACACTGAGGGTGCCTGTTTGAACAACTTTAAAGGCCTACTGAAACCCACTACTACCGACCACAGTCTGATAGTTTATATATCAATGAAGAAATCTTAACATTGCAACACATGCCGATTCGGCCGGGTTAGTTTACTAAATTGCAATTTTAAATTTCCCGCCAAGTGTCCTGTTGAAAACGTTGCGGGATGATGACGCTTATGTTGACGCGTGCTTGTGACGTTATTGGTTGTAGCGGACAATTTATCCCAGCACCACTCACGGCTAAAAGTCGTCCGATTTAACCGCATAATTACACAGTTTTCTGGACATCTGTGTTGCTGAATCTTTTGCAATTTGTTCAATTAATAATGGATACTACAAAGAAGAATGCTGTTGGTGGAAAGCGGTGTATTTCGGCCGGCTGTAGCAACACAAACTCAGCCGGTGTTTTTTTTGTTTGTTGTGAAGCTTTAATATGGAACAGAGCGGTTAAGCGAACGTGTTTCTCTACCACATGTCAACCGGCAGGTTTCGGTGAGAAAATTGTGGTGATAAAATGTCTCTTACCGTAAACACGAGCGGAGCTTATGTCGTTCTTCCTGCAGCTGTCAAAGAGGCAGCTGCAACTTTTTTGGCTCCTCCATAGCTTCACTCACAGACACTGGCGGTCACCACACCCCTCCGACTTTCAGGTATGACTTTATAATCTCACTAAAACACTAGTAACACAATAATCGGATAAGGTATTTTCCAGAATTATCCTAGTAAATGTGTCTAATAACATCTGAAACGCTGCCACTGCCCTCGTATTTTTTTCTTCTTCTAGTCCTTCACTCTCACTTTCCTCATCCACGAATCTTTCATCCTCGCTCTAATTAATGGGGAAATTGTCACTTTCTCGGTTAGAATCGCTCACGCTGCTGGTGTCCATGATTGTAATCAATGTGCGGATGTGAGGAGCTCCACAACCCGTGACGTCACGCGCACATCGGCTTCTACTTCCGGTACAATTATTAGCGACCAAAAGTTGCAGACTTTATCGTCAATGTTCTCTACTAACTTCTTTCAGCAAAAATATGGCAATATCGCAAACTTATCAAGTATGACACATAGAATGGACCTGCTATCCCTGTTTAAATAAGAAAATCTCATTTCAGTAGGCCTTTAACACTCTTACTAATATGCGCCAAACTGTGAACCCACACCAAACAAGAATGACACATTTCGGGGAAACATCCGCACTGTAACACAACATAAACACAACGGAAACAATACCCAGAATCCCATGCAACCCTAATTCTTCTGGTTGAGGTGGGCTGGGTTGGTGGGGGCGGGGGTATATAATGTGGCCAGGAAGAGTTAGGGTTGCATGGGATTCTGGGTATTTTTTCTGTTGTGTTTATGTTGTGTTACATTGCAGATGTTCTCCCGAAATGTTTTTGTCATTCTTGTTTGGTGTGGGTTCACAGTGGGGTGCATATTAGTAAGCGTGTTAAAATTGTTTATATCACAACCTATCAGGGTAACCTGTATGGCTGTTGACCAATTATGCCTTGCAGTCCTTTAAAGGAGAACATTATCACAATTTCTGAAGGGTTAAAACCAATAAAAACCAGTTCCCAGTGGCTTATTTTATTTTTTGAAGTTTTTCTCAAAATTTTACCCATCACGCAATATCCCGAAAAACTGCTTCAAAGGGCCAGATTTTAACCGTCGTTATAGACACCCGTCTATTGTCCTGTGATGTCACTGTGTGAAGCCAACAGAAAAAAACATGGCGGATAGCACAGAAAGGTACAGCATACTAGCTCGTATTCAGACTCGGATTTCAGCGGCGCAAGCAATTAAACAGATTACGCATGTATTGAAACGGATGGTTGGAGTATGGAGGCACATAGCGAAAACGAAATTGAAGAAGAAACTGAAGTTATTGAGCCATATCACGACAGACAGCGTCACGGGAGGAAGCAAGGACGAATTCGGCGATCACCTTCTAACCAACGATTGGTATGTGTTTGTTTGGCAGTAAATGTGGGTGGAGGGAAAGGCTGGATGCAAATATAGCTACAAATGAGGCATAATGATGCAATATGTACATACAGCTAGCCTAAATAGCATGTTAGCATCGATTAGCTTCCAGTCATGCCGTGAGCAAATATGTCTGATTAGCACAAGTCAATAACATCAACAAAACTCACGTTTGTGATTTCGTTGACTTTATTGTTGGAAATGCATCTGATTTGAGTGTCGCAGGATATCCACAAATCTCTGTGCCATCTCTGTCGTAGCATCGCTATCGTCGGTAAGGTGTGCAGAACAAAGGAGGGACTTTCGCATCTTTTGACCACTGGTACAACTTGAATCCGTCGATTGGTAGGTGTTTGTTTCGCATATATATATATATATATATATATATATATATATATATATATATATATATATATATATATATATATATATCCATCCCATCCATCCATACACTTTCTACCGCAAGTCCCTTTTAGGGTCGCTGGAGTCAATCTCAGATGCAATCGGGCGAAAGGCGGCGTACACCCTGGACAAGTTGCCACCTCATCGCAGGGCCAGCACTCACATTCACACACTGGGGCCAATTTAGTGTTGCCAATGAACTTATCCCCAGGTGCATGTCTTTGGAGGTGGGAGGAAGCCGGAGTACCTGTAGGGAACCCATGCAGTCACGGGGAGAACATGCAAACTATATGTGTATATATATAAAAAAAAATGTTTTCTCATTTCAATGTGTTTTCATGACTACTTACATTGTAGATAGTCACTGAAGGCATCAAAACTATGACACCTGTGAAGTTAATTAAAAACCGTTCAGGTTGACTATCTCTTGAAGCTCATCAAGAGGATGCCAAGAGTGTGCAAAGCAGTAATCAGAGCAAAGGGTGGCTATTTTGAAGAAACTACAATAAAACATGTTTTCTGTTATTTCACCTTTTTTTTGTTAAGTACATAACTCCACATGTTCATTCATAGTTTTGATGACTTCAGTGACAATCTACAATGTAAATAGTCATGAAAATAAAGAAAACGCATTGAATAAGAAGGTGTGTCCAAACTTGTGGCCTGTACTGTATGTATATACATATAAACATACATATACACACATAAAAACATATATACATAAATGTATACATAAATATGTATACATATGTACATATACATACATATATAAACATACATATAGACACATATAAACATGCACACACACACACACATATACATATATATATATATATATATATATATATATATATATATATATATATATATATATATATATATATATATATATATATACACAAAAACAATAACCCCATTGTCCTCCACCATTTCATTATGTTCCATTCCCTCATCATACTCCTATTTGAAGAGCTAATCCTGTTCTATTTATTTCCATCATCAGCCCCATTTCTCTCTAGAGTGAAGACTATTTACCATCTGTTGGCGTAGGTGATAATATCTAGATGAGGGAAAAAATAATTATGATTTCAAGGCTCAGTATTTACCTCTTGCCTCCCCGATGTACCATCGCTTTCCACCCTGGAGGCAAAAGCAAACATTTGACAGACATTATTTACACATACCGCAGTTAAGATTAGTTTGACCTGGAAATCCACATGCATCACAACACACACACACACACACACGCACACACACAAACACACACACACACGCACGCACGCACGCGCACACACGCACACACGCACACACACAGAGTGCTGATTGTTCAAGGTTGCAGTCACAATTCTCTTGGTGTGGCGTAAGACTGGACCACATCTTGACGGTGTTAAAAGGTCAACACGACGACAACAACTCGCAACTTGGAGTTGCCTGGGAGGAAGCAAAGATCTGCATGCAAGTCTCCCTCAGGGATCAATAAGCTATTCCTCATTCTGAATTAATTGTAGTCTGTAACTGTCAAAACAAAGCGAAAGTTTGTCATGTCAAATAAAGTCCTCCCTCTACACGTTACGATTCATTAATCTAGAGGTGGGACAAAAACCCCATTCTTACATGCGTCACAATTACAACATACACAATTTGATTATTTTCGTATTTTAAATAGAGTAATACAGATGGTTCTAAAATGCGGCATTAAAGACCTACTGAAACCCACTACTACCGACCACGCAGTCTGATAGTTTATATATCAATGATGAAATATTAACATTGCAACACATGCCAATACTGCCGGTTTAGTTTACTAAATTACAATTTTGAATTTCCTGCGGAGTTTCCTGTTGAAAACGTTGTGGAATGATGACGCGTATGATGAAGAGTGTTTGTGACGTTATTGGTTGGAGGGGACATATTAGCCCAGCACCACTTGCGGCTAAAAGTCGTCTCTTTTCATCGCGCAATTACACAGTATTTTGGACATCTGTGTTGCTGAATATTTTGCAATTTGTTCAATTAATAATGAAGAAGTCAATGTAGAAAGATGGAGGTGGGAAGCTTTAGCCTTTAGCCACACAAACACACGGTGATTCCTTGTTTAAAATTCCCGGAGGTGAAGCTTTACTATGGATCAGAGCGGTCAAGCGAACATGGTTCCCGACCACTTGTCAACCAGCAGGTTTCGGTGAGAAAATTGTGGTAAAAAGTCGCCTCTTACCGGAGATCAGCGGAGCTTCTGTCCTGCTGCAGCTTCGTGACTTCTCTCAGAGACTGGCGTCAAGACACCCGTGGACACACCCCTCTGACTATCAGGTACTATTTAACTCACTAAAACACTAGCAACACAATAGAAAGATAAGGGAGTTCCCAGAATTATCCTAGTAAATGTGTCTAAAAACATCTGAATCGCTCCCAATGCAATGGCCTTTTTTTATTTTTACTTTATTTATTGTTATAGCCCTTCACTCTAAATTTCCTCATCCACAAATCTTTCATCCTCGCTCAAATTAATGGGGAAATGATCGCTTTCTCGTTCCGAATAGCTCTTGCTGCTGGAGGCTCACATTATAAACAATGTGAGGATGTGAGGAGCCCTCACACCGGTGACGTCATCGTCTGCTACTTCCGGTACAGGCCAGGCCTTTTTATTAGCGACCAAAAGTTGCAAACTTTATCGTCAATGTTCTCTACTAAATCCTTTCAGCAAAAATATGGCAATATTGCGAAATGATCAAGTATGACATAGAATGGACCTGCTATCCCCGTTTAACTAAGAAAATCTCATTTCAGTAGGCCTTTAATGCTAATGTTCTTGAAATATTATTCTAGGTTCGGTTCTAACTAACAAAGGGGTTTCATTTTTAGTTTAATATTCTTTTAACGATACGGCAGAGAAAAATCAGCCAAGAAGAGGACATTAGCAAGTAAAATAATATGTTAAGAAAGATAATATCTTTACACTTTCAGCCATAGATGTGAATGAGTACACAGATGACACACACCTTGGAGCCCAAGTTTATGGCAACTAAGATCAAAGAGTCTGAACATTCTGTGCTTTTCAGAGGCCCAGAAATTTAATTGAAGATACCAGCTCGCCAAGTAGAGATGTATTTATTTTTCTACTTACCAGGCAACACTACTTGATATGCTTGGATTGGGAAATTGTCTTTTTTTTTTTTTAGGTAATTCCAGATAAAGATAACGAAAATGTCACGGAGCATCAATGTGTCTTGTTGCATGACCCGCAGGATGCAGAGAAGGAAGCGACGAGCAGGCAAAAACATTTTCATTTTCAGGTTGCAAAAAGGCATAACACAAAGCTGTTCAGTGTAGCAGGGGGTGAATACGCACCATGGAATTGGAAAATAAACAAGAAAAATGCAGAGTAAGCATAAACTTAGCAATCTTGTAGCAGAACGCGAGCACAGCAAACACGCTGTCTGACTGACGCCATTTGTTGAGCTCTACAAAGTGTTCCCTTTATTGTACTTACTACAGAATTTGATTCTCGATTCAAAACGATTCTGGAATGAAAATCAGAGAAATGGGGGAGCTTGAAAAGTACAAATGATGAAACCAGAAATCATGTTGCTAACTTGGTAATTGAATGTTAATATAACAGCAAATGAATGAGTGAAATATGAACTTTGCACTATGTTTGAAAACGATATAGACCCTGAAAAAAATGTCTTCAATGGCATAGCAATGAATTGCAAATATTATACAGATGAACAATATAATGACAGTATAAAATTAAGTAACCAATTAACAATTATACATATTAATAGTAGAAGTCTGTCTGCAAACTTTCACCATATAAAGGAATATTTAAGTCAATTTGTAAAACCTTTTAGCATTATAGCAATATCAGAAACTTGGATAACTCAAGAAAAAAGTGTAGATTTTGGTCTGAATGGATATGAATTTGTGCATTTGGATAGAATAGATAAAAAGGGAGGAGGAGTAGCACTCTATATTGATAAAAATCTAAACTTTATTAAAGTTGAAAATATGACATCTATCATTGAACAAGTAATGGAATGTATAACGGTAGAGATTATAAGAGAAGGAATAAAAAATATCCTAGTTAGTTGTATATATAAAACTCCGGGATCCAAAATAGAAACCTTCACCAAAGCTATGGAAGGATTATTTTATAAATTGAATAACAAAGAAATATTTATTAGTGGAGACTTTAACATTGACTTATTACATACAAGTAGCAATAGAGAAACAGCTGAATTTATAGACACAATGCACAGTATGAGTTTGATATCTTTGATAAATAAAGCAACAAGAATCACATCACATAGTGCCACCCTAATTGACAATATTTTTACCAATATAATGGATGACAACCTAATATGATAAATGATATAAGTGATCATCTCCCAGTCTTTGTGGTCTACAACTGTGCCAGTAAAATTAAAATCAAGAATGAATGTGAAACTGTCTATAAAAGAATCATAACAGAGAAAACGCTCAACAAATTCAAGAATGAACTACAAAAGCAAAATTGGAATACTATTTATGATAAAAAAGAAGTTAATACAGCTTATGAAGAATTCTTAAACACATTTAAAATACTATATGATGGAAATTGTCCAGTAGTAAATTATAAAAGGAAGTCAAAGTACGGCGAGTTTAAACCGTGGATGACTAAAGGACTCCAAAATGCCTGTGAAAAAAAGAATATTTTATATAAGGAATTTATAAAAAATAGAACTTTAGTAAATGAAAATAAATATAAAAAATATAAAAATAAACTAATCAATATAATCAGAATGTGTAAAAAAGATTATTTTTAAATAAACTGGAATATAACAAGAATAATATAAGAGGTGTATGGAAAATATTAAATGGTATTATTAGAAATAAAAATGATGATAATCAATACCCGCCATACTTTATGGAAAATAACAACATGATTAAGGATAAGGAGGTGATAGTAAATACATTTAATGATTATTTTATAAATATTGGACCGAAACTAGCAGAAGAGATAAAGGTAGAAGGGACAAAAATAGATGCAGCAGATTATATCAACCCAAACCCTAAAACAATGTTTTTAACACCAGTAGTAGAAAGAGAAATCAGGCACATAGTCAAAAGTTTTAAGAACAAAACAAGCAAAGATGTGGATGATACAGACATGCAAACTTTAAAGTATGTGATAGATGGAATTAGTGCTCCATTAGCGTATCTATTTAACCTTTCATTTGAAATGGGAGTATTTCCTCAACTAATGAAAATTGCAAAAGTTGTTCCTATTCACAAAGCGGGAGACGGACACTTATTCACAAACTACAGACCAATTTCAATATTACCACAGTTCTCCAAAATATTAGAAAAAATATTTATAAATAGATTTGATGGTTTTGTAGAAAAAAATGAATTATTAACAGATAGGCAGTATGGTTTCAGGAATAATCGATCAACAGCACAAGCATTAACAGATTTAATTGAAGAAATAATTGATAGTATTGATAAAAATAAATATACAATAGGAGTATTCTTAGATCTTAAGAAGGCTTTTGATACAGTAGACCATAGTATTCTTATTAGAAAAATGGAAAAATATGGTTTTAGGGGTATTGTTCTGGAATGGATAAAAAGTTATTTATCTGATAGAAAGCAGTTTGTACAGATATCACAAAAAAAATCATGTTGGTTAAATATTAAATGTGGGGTACCACAGGGGTCAGTCTTAGGGCCCAAGATGTTCATCATGTATATAAATGATATTTGTAAAGTAACTGAAAACCTTAAATATGTGTTATTTGCGGATGACACCAATGTACTCTGTTCTAATGTGGACTTGCAGCAGCTCCTGAGGACTGTCACCATGGAGATGTGTAAACTAAAACAATGGTTTGATGCTAATAAATTATCATTAAACCTAAATAAAACTAACTTTATGTTATTTGGAAATAAGAGAAATGATATAGATGTAAAATTATATATAGACAATGTTAGTATAGAAAGAGTAAACAAAATCAAATTTTTGGGTGTGATCTTGGACCAAAGGATCTGCTGGAAGTCACACATTACATACATCAAAGGGAAGTTGGCGAGAAGTATTGCTGTCCTGGGTAAAACAAGGCACCTTCTTAATCAAAAAACATTACACTCTCTTTATTGTACACTTGTTTTACCATATTTGAGTTACTGTCTAGAAGTTTGGGGAAATACATACAGGACGAACATCCAACCACTATTCATAATGCAAAAAAGGGCCATCAGACTGATACATAACACAGGACCCCGAGAACACACTAATGGATTATTTATAAAAACATTTGATTTAAAACTACCAGATCTCATCCAACTCAAGACTGCCCAAATGATTTATAAAGCAAGTAAAGATTCACTTCCAACAGGGTTACAGAGAAGATTTTTACAGAGAGAAGGGAATTATAATTTACGAGGAGAACTACTTTTTAAGATCCAATATTGTAGAACAACGCAGAAACGAATGAGTATAACAATAGCAGGGGTTAAAATATGGAACTGTTTAAAGGATGAAATAAAACACAGCACCAACATAAACCAGTTTAAAAAGCTTTTTAAATCATTTCTCATTAGTAAATATAAGAAAGAAGAGCAAACATTGTTTTAGAAAGACAATAATATGTAATATGTATATAGATACAATTTGTGATTTCATAATTGTACATATAGGTTATATTGAAATGTATATATTGCCACTTTGTGTGGAATTTGGATAAATTGTGTATATATAATGTATATATATGTATATGTATATATATATGGGTGTGCAAATGTATATGTTTGATTTGAATGTTGAACTGTGTGTGTGGGACGTGTGCTACATATATGTTGCTTATATATTGTTTAGGGAAAAGGAGAAAAAAAAAAAGTAATATAAGTGAAGCATGTTTTAGATTTTATATATTTTGAACCTTGTTCTTGTTGTGATGGGGTAGGTTTATATAAGTGTTGCTTCAACCTACACCCTTTCGGCTCAATCATTGCTCAAATGAGTGTTTTTTTTTTTGTTTTTTTTTTCTTTTTTTTGTTGTTGTTCTTTGTTTTTTGTGAAGATTGCCGAAATAAATAAATAAATAAAAATCTATTTTTTTAATAACATTGGAGCCAGTTTTATCATTAACTACATTCATCAATTTCATCAAATTCATCAGCTCTGATCAATTTCTATATTGCCTAAAAGAAAACTGGTTTTGTTGAATAAACAAACACACATTTAATGCATTCAAATACAAATTAGGCAACAAGAGAACACTTCTCCTTTCTAAAGTAAATCTGTACAGCAAATATTGGCATCTACATCAATAGACAGGATAGACTAGAAAAGAATAACTAAAATAAAACAAAACAAAAAAAATCAAGTAGATTTTTTTAAATCGATTAAGAAATGTTACTTACAAATGAGAATCGCGATTAATAAAAATGTTTTGTTTTTTTCCACCCCTTAAATCTAATGTTTGATTGCAACGTAACTATAATGAGTTATAGTTCTGATTGCCATACATGGAAGTGTTGAAATTGCTATATAAAATCGTTAAGGTACGAACTAATCAGTAGCACGTACATTGTATTTCCAATGCAAAGTAGCATCGTGCTAGTGTGAAAAGTTGAGCCTCACACCATGAGCGCTTTCTATCAGGCATGCAAAGACGTCAGGTGCAACACAGTTATCCAAAAATGGTAACAATAGATTTTATCGGAATCATCAGTACTCAGTACTATCGACAGAATTCGGGCAGGAGCTATCCCTACCCATGACATACAGTAATTCCTATACAGCATGAATTGATTAACGTGGACCCCGACTCAAAGGGGAACATTATCACCAGACCTATGTAAGCATCAATATATACCTTGATGTTGCAGAAAACAGACCATATGTTTTTTTAACCGATTTCCGAACTCTAAAAGGGTGAATTTGGCGATTTAAACGCCTTTCAATTGTTCGCGGTCGGAGCAATGACCTTTCACCCATGACGTCAAAATGGGAAGCAATCCACCATTTTCTCAAACACATTACACACACAAGTCAAATTAGCTCTGTTATATACGGTTTTTCGACAGTTTTCCGTACCTTGGAGACATCATGCCTCCTCGGTGTGTTGTCGGAGGGTGTAACAACACGATCAGGGACGGATTCAAGTTGATTTACGTGGCGTGTGCATCGATTAGCATGGCATGTTAATCGATGCTAACATGCTATTTAGGCTAGCTGTATGTACATATTGCATCGTTATGCCTCATTTGTAGCTATATTTGCATCTAGCCTTTCCCTCCACCCACATTTAATGCCAAACAAACACATACCAATCGACGGATTTAAGTTGCACCAGTGTCAAAAGATGCGAAAGTCCCTCGTTTGGTCTGCACATTTTACCGGCGATGCTACGACAGACATGACAGAGATGTGTGGATATTCTGCGACATCCAAAGCAGATGCATTTCCAACGATAAAGTCAACGAAATCACAAAGGTGAGTTTTGTTGATGTTATTGACTTATGTGCTAATCAGACATATTTGGTCGCAGCATGACTGCCAGCAAATCCATGCTAACATGTTATTTAGGCTAGCTATATGTACATTTGTAGCTATATTTGCATCCAGCCTTTCCCCCCACAGACATTTAATGCCAAACAAACACTTACCAATCGGCAGATTTAAGTTGCTCCAGTGGTCTGGTCAAAAGATGCAATTGTTGGTTAGAAGGTGCTCACCGAATAGCTTCAATAGCTATTCGCTCAATAGCTTCAGTTTCTTCTTCAATTTTGTTTTTGCTATCTGCCTCCACACTCCAACCATCCGTTTCAATACATGCGTAATCTGTTGAATCGCTTAAGCCGCTGAAATCCGAGTCTGAATCCGAGCTAATGTCGCTATATCTTGCTGTGCTATCCGCCATGTTTGTTTGTATTGGTGTCACTATGTGACGTCACAGGAAAATGGACGGTGGATTTACAGATAGCAAAAATCAGGCACTTTAAAGCCTTTTTTCGGGATATTCCATGATGGGTAAAATTTTGAAAAAAACTTCGAAAAATAAAATAAGCCACTGGGAACTCATTTTTATTGATTTCATTTATTATTTTTATTTTAAGCCTTCTGAAATTGTGATAATGTTCCCCTTTAAACAAGTTGAAAAACTTATTTGGGTGTTACCATTTAGTGGTCAATTGTACGTAATATGTACTGTACTGTGCAATCTACTAATAAACGTCTCACTCAATCAATCAATCATTGCAAATCTTATTGCTGGCTACAGCTGTGATATAATTAAAGGTTTAATTAAATTAATCTGGAAACGTCCAGAGGAACAAATAATGCCCAGGTCTGCCCTAGGGTCACATATCACCTACTGTAAGATAATCATTTAAAAGTCAAAACGTTTCTGAGAAATATGTCATTTAGTCTGGTAGATATGCCATTTTTTTTACAGCAATGAAATGCCTAGTAGAGCATTTTGTTAATATTTTTGTTCACCAAGAATGTGAAAAGCAAGACTTTTTAAGGGGGGGGACTAATCTTTTGAATTATAATGCTTTTGCACAATTTAATAAAATACATAAATCAAAAATTAGAGTGGTTTAATGAATGCGCCTCAAGCAGCTGTTTGTTCCTTTACAAGATCTAAAATCTTAAAAGTTATATCTGAAAAAATAAGCTAAAAAAAGACCCCTAAAATGCCGTGGTTCACAGAACAAACCAGAGCTCTTAAATTATCATGTTGAAAGCTGGAACACAAATGGTGTGCGACTAAACTTGGTTTTCCACCAAGCATGGAGTGACAGTTTAATAAGTTATAATATGCTCTTACTACAGTTAGAACTAATTACTATAATATATAGCTCGGCTGGTAGAGTGGCCGTGTCAGCAACTTGAGGGTTGCAGGTTCAATCCCCGCTTCCACCATCCTAGTCACGGCCGTTGTGTCCTTGGGCAAGACATTTTACCCACCTGCTCCCAGTGCCACCCACGCTGGTTTAAATGTAACTTAGATATTGCGTTTCACTATGTAAAGCGCTTTGAGTCACTAAAGAAAAGCGCTATATAATTATAATTCACTTCACTTCACTACTCAAATCTCACCCGCCTCAATAAAAACAATCTTAAATATTTTTTTAATACAGTAACCCAACAAGGAACTTCTCCCAGTAGCTCCACCCACTCAAGATGACTTTATGCAATTCTTTACAAAAAAAAAATGAACTCATTAGAAAGGCCAACCCAGCTCTAATTGGGTTGAATTAATGCAGGTACGAATGTATGTAATACTAGGAGTCTTGATCACGAGTGAGGGAAGAGTGGATCGTGAGATCGACAGGCAGATCGGTGCGGCGTCTTCAGTAATGCGGACGTTGTACCGATCCGTTGTGGTGAAGAAGGAGCTGAGCCGGAAGGCAAAGCTCTCAATTTACCGGTCCATCTACGTTCCCATCCTCACCTATGGTCATGAGCGTTGGGTTATGACCGAAAGGATAATATCACGGGTACAAGCGGCCGAAATGAGTTTCCTCCACCGTGTGGCGGGGCTCTCCCTTAGAGATAGGGTGAGAAGCTCTGCCATCCGGGAGGAACTCAAAGTAAAGCCACTGCTCCTCCACATCGAGAGGAGCCAGATGAGGTGGTTCGGGCATCTGGTCAGGATGCCACCCGAACACCTCCCGAAGGAGGTGTTTAGGGCACATCCAACCGGTAGGAGGCCACGGGGAAGACTCAGGACACGATGGCTAGACTATGTCTCCCGGCTGGCCTGGGAACGCCCTCGGGATCCCTGGGAAGAGCTAGACGAAGTGGCTGGGGAGAGGGAAGTCTGGGCTTCCCTGCTTAGGCTGTTGCCCCCGCGACCCGACCTCGGATAAGCGGAAGAAGATGGATGGATGGACGAATGTATGTACGATGGACGTTGAGCTCCAAAATAATCTCTTATCGAAGAAATAACAGAGGAACTATTGCGACTCGTAAATGGGACAAAACATGTTTACTTGACCCACTTCCTGAGAAACTTATCAAGGAGGTGTTTGTAATATTAGGACCGTCAGTGCTAAATATTATTAACTTATAACTTTCCTTTGGTACTGTTCTCCTAGCATTTAAAATAGCGGAACTCCTATCTTACTGACAGGATGCAGTGCATCTCCCATAACAATGTAACCTCGGACTATGATAAGGTAACATGCGGAGTTCCACAGGGTTCGGTTCTTGGCCCTGCACACTTCAGAATCTGTATGTGACATCATACCAAAATACGGTATTAGCTTTCACTGTTATGCTGATGACACCCAACTCTACATTCCCCTAAAGCTGACCAACACTCCGGATTGTAGTCAGCTAGAGGTGTGTCTTAATGAAATTAAACAATGGATGCCCGATAACTTTTTGCATCTTAACGCTAAGAAAACGTAAATGCTAATTAGCGGTCCGGCTAGACACCGACACCTATTTAATAATACCACCTTAACATCTGACAACCAAACAATTACACAAGGCGACTCGATAAAGAATCTGGGTATTACAGTATCTTTGACCCAACTCTCTTGTTTGAGTCACACATTAAGAGTGTTACTAAAACGGCCTTCTTTCATCTCCGTAATATCGCTAAAATTTGTTCCATTTTGTTCACTAGCGATGCTGAGATCAATATTCAAGCGTTCATTAGGTCTCATTTCGACTATTATAACTTATTATTTACGGGTCTTCCTATGTCTACCATTAAAAGATAACAGTTGGTCCAAAATATGACGTCTAGACTTTTGACAAGGACAATAAAGTTTGATCACATGCACTGGCTTCCTGTGCACTTAAGATGCGACTTCAAGGTTTTACTACTTACGTATAAAATACTAAACGGTCTTGCTCTATCTTATCTTTCTGATTGTATTGTACCATATGTCCGGCCAGACATCTGCGTTCTCGGAACTCTGGCTTATTAGTGATTCCCAGAGCCCAAAAAAGTCTGCGGGCTATAGAGCATTTTCTATTCGGGCTCCAGTTCTATAGAATGCCTCCCAATAACAGTTAGAGATGCTACCTCAGTAGAAGCATTTAAGTCCCATCTTAAAACTCATTTATACACCCTAACCTTTAACTAGGCCCCCTTTTAGACAAGTTGATCCGCTGTTTCTCTTTTCTGCTCTGCCCGCCTCTCTTGCGTGGGGAGCTTATCGGGTGACCACATATCAGCTTCCACGGACGAAGCGTTAGCTGTTCTAAGTCGGGACCCGGGATGGAATACTGCTCTATCCATCAGTCGGAGACGTATCTGTGCTGCTGACGTATCTACACACAAAAGGCTCCCTTGCTGGCCTGACTAGGGACTGGACTCTCACGTTATTAACTCGGCATCCATTGCACCGGTTACCCAAGGGGGGGATTCCCACATCTGCGATCCCTTCCAAGGTTTCTCATTATCCCCATTGGGTTGAGTTTTTTCTTGCCCTGATGTGGATCTGAGGATGTCGTTGTAGCTTGTGCAGCCCCTTGAGACATATTTCATTAAGGGCTATATAAGTAAACTTTGATTGATTGATTCAATGGCTAGCATGAAGGATACCTTTACATTCCGTTTAAAGGGTGTCGCCATGGTGATAAGGAGGGGACATGCGCCAAAGCCTTTAATGGGCTATCTTTGGGGCGGCATGGCGTAGTGGGTAGAGCGGCCGGCTAGAAACCTGAGGGTTGCAAGTTGGCTTCCCACCTATTGACATCCAAAACAAAAAGTGCTGCCGTTGTGTCTTTGGGCAGGACACTTCACCCTTTGCCCACGGTGCCGCTCACACTGGTGAATGAATGATGAATGAACAACAGGTGGTGGTCGGAGGGGCCGTAGGCGCAAACTGGCAGTAACGCTTCCGTCAGTCTACCCCAGGGCAGCTGTGGCTACAGATGTAGCTTACCACCACCAGGTGTGAATGAAAGTTGAGTCCCACTTCTCTGTGAGCGCTTTGAGTGTTTAGAAAAGCGCGATATAAATCAAAGTTGTTTTTTTTTCGCATCAGGGGACTGAAGGGTGTCAATCAATGTTTATTTATATAGCCCTAAATCACAAGTGTCTCAAAGGGATGCACAAGCCACAACGACATCCTCGGTTCAGATCCCACATCACCGCAAGGAAAAACTCACAACCCAGTGGGATGTCAATGTGAATGAGTATGAGAAACCTTGGAGAGGACCGCAGTTGTGGGCAACCCCTCCCCTCTCTCGGGGGGACTGGATGCAATGGACGTCGAGTGGGTCGAGCATAATATTGTGAAAGTCCAGTCCATAGTGGATCTAACTTAATAGTGAGAGTCCAGTCCATAGTGGGGCCAGCAGGAGACAATCCCGAGCGGAGATGGACAACTCTGGACAACTCTGCCCCCCCTTCCACAAGGGAGAGGGGGGCAGAGCAGAAAAGATAAGAAACAACAGATCAACTGGTCTAAAAAGGGGGTCTATTTAAAGGCTAGAGTATACAAATGAGTTTTAAGATGGGACTTAAATGCTTCTACTGAGGTAGCATCTCTAACTGTTACAGGGAGGGCATTCCAGAGTACTGGAGCCCGGATAGAAAACGCTCTATAGCCCGCAGACTTTTTAAGGGCTCAAGGAATCACTAATAAGCCGGAGTTCTTAGAACGCAAATTTCTTGTCGGGACATATGATACAATACAATCAGCAAGATAGGCTGGAGCTAGACCGTGTAGTATTTTATACGTAAGTAGTAAAACCTTAAAGTCACATCTTCAGTGCACAGGAAGCCAGTGCAGGTGAGCCAGTATAGGCGTAATATTATCTCATCAACAATCACATCCCTCGGCATAAAGAACCACTTCTGATGACGTACATATTTTGTTTGTCATCTGGTTGAAAGGGCATATTATTAGTACGGAAGCGTGTTGGTGCGGAAGGGGATGATGAAGATTAAGATGTCCATCTGTTGCAAAATAGTCAGCTCAGATGAGGATGTGAGGCCGACAGCTGATCTCGCCCCGCAGGGTGCGTATGCCAAAATGCTTGAGAGTTCAAGTGACTCAATCAGGAAGAAAAGGAATCGTCAAATCAGGGCTCGGTACAAAAATACCTCACTGGTGTGTCATTGATGTGAAAGAGCGTGGAGAGTTCAGCTGCATTCAGTAAGGAAGGGCTGACTAATTACATGCACCTGCATCGTGATTACAGGGCAGAGACTGACTGATGTCTGTGGCTGTTTCAATGAATCAATCAATGAACACAAGTGCATGCTCGAAAGCTGTTTTTCCAGTTACTTGGCTGAACAAAGCAAACATGTTTTTTGTTAAAAATCATACAAAGAGTAATATATTACCCTCAAAAGGGATAATATTTTGTTACAACTGTGCCAGTGGGAATTCCATTTTGACAAAACTGAATTACTGTACCATAGGTGTCGATCTACATTTCTGCCAGTGGGTGCTAGGTGTGTGTGTGTGTATTGGTGTTGTCCCATCCTTCCATCCATTTCCCACCGCTTATTCCCTACGGGGTCCCTGGAGCCTATCTCAGCCACAATCGGGCGGAAGGTGGAGTACACCCTGGACAAGTCGCCACCTCATCACAGGGCCAACACAGATAGACAGACAACATTTATACTCACATTCATACACTAGGGCCAATTTAGTGTTGCCAATAAACTTATCCCCAGGTTCATGTCTTTGGAGGTGGGCGGAAGCCGGAGTACCCGGAGGGAACCCACGCAGTCACGGGGAGAACATGTAAACTCCACACAGAAAGATCCCGAGCCCGGGATTGAACCCAAAACTACTCAGGACCTTTGTATTGTGAGGCACATGCACTAACCTTTGTTCCACAGTGCTGCCCAGTGTTACCAATAATAATATTAATGGATTAGATTATATATAGCACTTTTTTCTTATTAGATACTCAAAGCGCTCACAGAGAAGTGGGAACCCATCATCCATTCAAATCCGTTGGTGGTGGTAAGCTACAGTACATTCGTAGCCACAGCTACCCTGGGGTAGACTGAAGGAAGCGAAGCTGCCAGTTTGCGCCTACAGCCCCTCCGACCACCACCTATCATTCATTCACCATTCATTCACCAGTGTGAGGGGCACCGGGGGCAAGGGTAAAGTGTCCTGCCCAAGGACACAACGGCAGCGATTTGGATGTCAAGAGACAGTCCGCGAATCTGCAACCTTCAGGTTTCTGGCACGGCCGCTCTATCCACCACGCCATGCAGCCCCTAATACAGGTACAAATATGTTGGTACCGGTACCAAAAGTATTTTAGTACTTTTCTAAGTAAAGGGGAACACAAAAAATTTATTTATTGGCTTTATTTTAATAAAAAAAATATTAGGGAACATTAAACATACGTTTCTTATTGCAGGTTTGTCCTTAAATAAAATAGTGAACATACAAGACAACTTGTCTTTTAGTAGTAAGCAAACAAAGACTCCTAATTTAGTCTGCTGACATATGCAGTAACATATTGTGTCATTTATCTTTCTATTATTTTGTCAACATTAAGGACAAGTGGTAGAAAATAAATTATTAATCTACTTGTTCATTTACTGTTAATATCTGATTGGTGACTTGTCCAGGGCGTAAAACGCCTTCCGCCCGATTGTAGCTGAGATAGGCAACAGCGCCCCCCACGGCCCCAAAGGGAATAAGCGGTAGAAAATGGATGGATGGATCTGATTACTTTCTCTTTTAACATCCATCCATCCATCCATCTTCTTCCGCTTATCCGAGGTCGGGTCGCGGGGGCAACAGCCTAAGCAGGGAGACCCAGACTTGCCTTTCCCCAGCCACTTCGTCTAGCTCTTCCCGGGGGATCCCGAGGCATTCCCAGGCCAGCCGGGAGACATAGTCTTCCCAACGTGTCCTGGGTCTTCCCCGTGGCCTCCTACCGGTTGGACGTGCCCTAAACACCTCCCTAGGGAGGCGTTCGGGTGGCATCCTGACCAGATGCCCGAACCACCTCATCTGGCTCCTCTCAATGTGGAGGAGCAGCGGCTTTACTTTGAGCCCCTCCCGGATGGCAGAGCTTCTCACCCTATCTCTAAGGGAGAGCCCCGCCACACGGCGGAGGAAACTCATTTCGGCTGCTTGTACCCGTGATCTTATCCTTTCGGTCATGACCCAAAGCTCATGACCATAGGTGAGGATGGGAACGTAGATCGACCGGTAAATTGAGAGCTTTGCCTTCCGGCTCAGCTCTTTCTTCACCACAACGGATCGGTACAACGTCCGCATTACTGAAGACATTACTGTTGATCTCATGATCCACTCTTCCCTCACTCGTGAACAAGACTCCTAGGTACTTGAACTCCTCCACTTGGGGCAGGGTCTCCTCCCCAACCCGGAGATGGCACTCCATCCTTTTCCGGGCGAGAACCATGGACTCTGACTTGGAGGTGCTGATTCTCATTCCGGTCGCTTCACACTCGGTTTGGTGACCTAATCCTGCGGTCACCAAACCGGAACCCCTCAACGGCTTGACTGCGCCTAGAAATTCTGTCCATAAAAATTATGAACAGAATCGGTGACAAAGGACAGCCTTGGCGGAGTCCAACCCTCACTGGAAATGAGGGTTGGACTTACTGCCGGCAATGCGGACAAGCTCTGGCACTGATCGTACAGGGAGCGGACCGCTACAATAAGACAGTCCGATACCCCATACTCTCTGAGCACTCCCCACAGGACTTCCCGAGGGACACGGTCGAATGCCTTCTCCAAGTCCACAAAGCACATGTAGACTGGTTGGGCAAACTCCCATGCACCCTCAAGAACCCTGCCGAGAGTATAGAGCTGGTCCACAGTTCCACAACCAGGACGAAAACCACACTGTTCCTCCTGAATCCGAGGTTCGACTATCCGGTGTAGCCTCCTCTCCAGTACACCTGAATAAACCTTACCGGGAAGGCTGAGGAGTGTGATCCCACGATAGTTGGAACACATCCCCCGGTCCCCCTTCTTAAAGAGAGGAACCACCACCCCGGTCTGCCAATCCAGAGGTACCGCCCCTGATGTCCAAGCGATGCTGCAGAGTCTTGTCAACCAAGACAGCCCCACAGCATCCAGAGCCTTAAGGAACTCCGGGCGGTTCTCGTCCACCCCCGGGGCCTTGCCACCGAGGAGCTTTTTAACTACCTCAGCGACCTCAGCCCCAGAAATATGAGAGTCCACCACAGACTCCCTAGGCACTGCTTCGTCATAGGAAGACGTGTTGGTGGGATTGAGGAGGTCTTCGAAGTATTCCTTCCACCTATCCACAACATCCGCAGTTGAGGTCAGCAGAACACTATCCGCACCATACACGGTGTTGATAGTGCACTGCTTCCCCTTCCTGAGGCAGCGGACGGTGGTCCAGAATCGCTTCGAAGCCGTCCGGAAGTCGTTTTCCATGGCTTCCCAGTACTCCTCCCATGTCCGAGTTTTTGCCTCAGCGACCGCTGAAGCCGCACAACGCTTGGCCTGTCGGTACCTGTTCACTGCCTCCGGAGTCCTATGAGCCAAAAGGACCCGATAGGACTCCTTCTTCAGCTTGACGGCATCCCTCACCGCTGGTGTCCACCAAGGGGTTTTAGGATTGCCGCCCCGACAGGCACCAACTACCTTGCGGCCACAGCTCCGATCAGCCGCCTCGACAATAGAGGTGCGGAACATGGTCCATTCGGACTCAATGTCTAGCACCTCCCTCGTGACATGTTCGAAGTTCTTCCGGAGGTGGGAATTGAAACTTTCTCTGACAGGAGACTCTGCCAGACGTTCCCAGCAGACCCTCACAATGCGTTTGGGCCTCCCAGGTCGGTCCGGCATCCTCCCCCACCATCGCAGCCAACTCACCACCAGGTGGTGATCGGTAGAAAGCTCCGCCCCTCTCTTCACCCGAGTGTCCAAAACATAAGGCCGCAAATCTGATGACACAACTACAAAGTCGATCATGGAACTGCGGCCTAGGGTGTCCTGGTGCCAAGTGCAAATACGGACACCCTTATGTTTGAACATGGCGTTTGTAATGGACAAATTGTGACGAGCACAAAAGTCCAATAACAAAACACCACTCGGGTTCAGATCCGGGCGGCCATTGTTCCCAATCACGCCTCTCCAGGTTTCACTGTCGTTGCCAACATGAGCGTTGAAGTCCCCCAGTAGGACAAGGGAATCACCCGGGGGAGCACTTTCCAGTACTCCCTCGAGTGTACCCAAAAAGGGTGGGTACTCTGAACTACTGTTTGGTGCGTAAGCACAAACAACAGTCAGGACCCGTCCCCCCACCCGAAGGCGGAGGGAGGCTACCCTTTCGTCCACTGGGTTGAACTCCAACGTGCAGGCTTTAAGCCGGGGGGCAACCAGAATTGCCACCCCAGCCCGGCGCCTCTCACTGCCGGCAACGCCAGAGTGGAAGAGAGTCCAGTCCCTCTCGAGAGAAGTGGTTCCAGAGCCCTTGCTATGCGTAGAGGTGAGTCCGACTATATCCAGCCGGAACTTTTCCACTTCGCGCACTAGCTCAGGCTCTTTCCCCCCCAGTGAGGTGACGTTCCACGTCCCAAGAGCTAGCTTCTGTAGCCGAGGATCGGACCGCCAAATGCCCTGCCTTCGGCTGCCGCCCAGCTCACATTGCACCCGACCTCTATGGCCCCCGCTATGGGTGGTGAGCCCATTGGAGTGGGGACCCACGTTGCCTCTTCGGGCAGTGCCCGGCCGTGCCCCATGGGAACAGGCCCGGCCACCAGGCGCTCGCCATCGTGCCCCACCTCCGGGCCTGGCTCCAGAGGGGGGCCCCGGTGACCCGCGTCCGGGCGAGGGAAATCTGGGTCTATGTTTTGTCTTCTTCATAGAGGTCTTCGAGCTGCTCTTTGTCTGATCCCTCACCTAGAACCTTCTTGCCTTGGGAGACCCTACCAGGGGGCATGAAGCCCCCGGACAACATAGCTCCTAGGATCATTGGGACACGCAAACTCCTCTTTTAACATGTTCTATTCAAACTTCTGTTAAAATGTAATAATCACTTATTTTTCTGTTGTTTGATACTTTACATTAGTTTTGGATGATACCACACAATAGATATTGATCTGATACCAAGTAGTTACAGGATCATACATTGGTCATATTCAAAGTCCTCATGTGTCCATGGACGTATTTACTGAGTTTATAAACATAATATAAATTCGAAAAAAAAAACAAAAGAAGATGTGATGCTAAAAAATATCAATGTAATCATACTAGTATCGACTAGATACGCTATTATACTTGGTATCATTACAGTGGATGTTAGGTGTGGATACACCAATGGCGTTTTTTTATATTGTAGCGTCCTAGGAGAGTTGGTGCTGCAGGGAATTCTGGGAATTTGTAATGTAGTGTTTATGTTGTGTTAAGTAGTGTTTATGTTGTGTTAAGGTGCAAATATTCTTCCAAAATGTGTCTGGCATTGTTGTTTAGTTTGGTTTCACTATCAGGCACATGTTTATGACAGTGTTTGGCGTTGTTTAGTTTTGTTTCACTATATTGCACATAGTTATGACAGTGATGGCATTGTTCATACTGCCACCCTTAGTGTGACTTGTATGCCCGTTGAGTAAGTATGCACTTCATTCGCCCGTGTGCAGTGTGTTCAAAGTCAAGAGGATTGTGTCATTAGTTCATTAGCGGGTTCAATGAAATTTCGAATGGGGTTTGTCAATCATAGACTATATGATTTGTGACTTTGTTATTATGTAAAATGGACCAAACTCACCACAAAATTAACAATAACATTGATTTATCATAAATTATTTTAAAAATTGAATGCTGACATCAATCCCACGTGGGTGCTCGGCGCCTATGTACTGTACTGCAGTAGTCCCCAACCACCGGGCCGCATAAGAATTTTTTATTCATTTAAAAAAATAATAATAATATATATATATATATATGTATAATTTTTTTTATTAAATAAACATAACAAACACAATATACACTTACAATTAGTGCACCAACCACAAAAACCTCCCTTTTTCATGACAAAAACGTCCCCTTTTTCATGACAAAGAAAAAAATAAAATTAAATTTAAAAAAAGGACCCCCCCACCGGGCCGCGGGACAAATTATCAAGCGTTGACCGGTCCGCGGATACAAAAAGGTTGGGGACCACTGCTGTACTTTACTATTAGTCCTATGGCATTTTATTTTATTAAATTCATAAAATAAATCACAATGGTTTTAAAGAGAATATATATATATATATATATATATATATATATATGTATATGTATATATATATATATATATATATATAAATATATATATATATATATATATATATATATATATGTGTACAAACCCCGTTTCCATATGAGTGGAAAAAATTGTGTTAGAAGTAAATATAAACGGAATACAATGATTTGAAAAAATCATTTTCAATCCATATTCAGTTGAATATGCTACAAAGACAACATATTTGATGTTCAAACTGTAAATATTTTCTTTTTGCAAATAATCATTAACTTTAGAATTTGATGCCAGCAACACGTGACAAAGAAGTTGGGAAAGGTTGGCAATAAATACTGATAAAGTTGAGGAATGCTCATCAAACACTTATTTGGAACATCTTACAGGTGTGCAGGCTAATTGGGAACAGGTGGGTGCCATGATTGGGTATAAAAGCAGCTTCCATGAAATGCTAAGTAATTCACAAACAAGGATGGGGTGAGGGTCACCACTTTGCAAGCAAATTGTTAAACAGTTTTAGAACAACATTTCTCAACGAGCTATTGCAAAGAATTTAGGAATTCTACCATCTACGGTCCGTAAAATCATCAAAAAGTTCAGAGAATCTGGAGAAATCACTGCACGTGAGCGATGATACTACGGACTTTTGATCCCTCAGGCGGTAATGCATCAAAAATCGACATCAGTGTGTAAAGGATATCCCCACATTGGCTCAGGAACACTTCATAAAACCACTGTCAGTAACTACAGTTGGTCGCTACATCTGTAAGTGCAAGTTAAAACTTTACTATGCAAAGCCAAACCCATTTATCAACAATATCCTGAAACGCCGCCGGCTTGGCTGGGCCCGAGCTCACCTGAGATGGACTGATGCAAAGTGGAGAGGTGTTTTGTGGTCTGACGAGTCCACATTTCAAATTACATTTGGAAACAGAGGATGTGGTATAGGCGCAAAGTTCAAAAGCCAGCATCTGTGAGGGTATTGGGGTGTATTAGTGCCAAAGGCATAGGTAACTTACACATCTGTGAAGGCCCCATTAATGCTGAAAGGTCCATACAGGTTTTGGAGCAACATATGTTGTCATCCAAGCAACGTTATCATGGACGCCCCTGCTTATTTTAGCAAGACAACTGTTACAACAGTGTAGCTTCATAAATAAAGAGTGCGGGTACTTTCCTGGCCCGCCTGCAGTCCAGACCTGTCTTCCATCAAAAATGTGTGGCGCATTATGAAGCGTAAAATACGACAGCGGAGACCCCGGACTGTTGAACGACTGAAGCTCTACATAAAACAAGAATGGTAAAGAATTCCACTTTCAAAGCTTCAGCAATTAGTTTTTGAGTGTTGTTAAAAGCAAAGGTGATGTACCACATTGGTGAACTTGTTCTTTCCCAACTACTTTGGTACGTGTTGCAGCCATGAAATTCTAGGATAATTATTATTTGCAAAAAAATAAATAAAGTTTATGAGTTTCAACATCAAATATCTTGTCTTTGTAGTGCATTCAATTGAATATGGGTTGAAAAGGATTTGGAATTTATATTTACATCTAACACAATTTCCCAACTCATATGGAAACAGGGTTTGTAGTTATGTACTGGAACGACATTATTTCTAACACTGTTAATAATAGAAATTATACAACTACTTACCATTGCAGTATACTTTAGCCAACAAGAGATCAAACAAACACTGATTTCAAAGTTAAAGTACCAATGATTGTCACACTTATACTAGATGTGGCAAAATTATTTTCTGCATTTGACCCATCACCCTTGATCGACCCTCTGGGAGGTGAGGGGAGCAGTGGGCAGCAGCGGTGCCGCGCCCGAGAATAATTTATGGTGATTTAATTGGGGGGCCACATTGCCAAAACACTAAGGACTTAGGTAACCGAGGAGCTTGCTTACTTCAGGTATTTTAGGTCCTCTCTTTTTCATCATTTGGGCTATTAAAATGGAGACCCACGAGTTCAGTTCAAAAAACTTGTGAGACACACATTTTTGCTGCAGGTACTTTAAAACACAAGAGTGTTGTCAAACAGATGATCTTTGACTATTTTCAGGGAAAATGTTTTTAGAAAAAACAGAGGTCTCATGTAACAGACAAAATAAATAGACCAAAATTAAATATCGACTGTGGTTCTGCTAAGTTTTAGCTCCCAGTCTTTAGTTTTCTGGAAATGTGGCCCTCAAAACGATTTAGTTGAATATTCCTGGTATAAAAATGGACAAGCCTGAACGGTCCTTTTCAGCAAGAGTTTGACTTGTCTCTATTCAAGAGTGTAACATCATTTCTAAATGGTAAAAAGTGCGGCCTTCAAAAATGGCTATTTGAAATTGTACCCCTTAAATGACATTTATGTGAGCAAGGTAACACCATCTCAACAGGTGCTCGGTAAATAAGCCAAAATAAGTCTCTCTAATCAGAACGCACAAAAAAAGACAACTTTAAAAAGGTTTCATAATCAGCCACAGAGACTGTTATAAAAGCCTCATGGGTTGGCCAAAGCTTTCACTCCAATTTTAGTGGTAAAACAAGGGGTACAGCGATTCTAGTACATAAGAAAATCCATCCATCCATCCATTTTCTACCGCTTATTCCCTTTGGGGTCGCAGGGGGCGCTGGTGCCTATCTCAGCTACAATTGGGCGGATGGCGGTGTACACCCTGGACAAGTTGTCCAGTTTAGTCCAAAAAATGTTACAGCTGACCACAAAGGCTGGTTTGTCAAAGTCTCAGGCTCCCTTAAAAATGAAACCAGTGGTTTTTGTCAATTTGTATGCACCAAACTGGGATGATAAGGCGTTTGCTAAAAGAGTATTTTCAATTTTACCAGATTTAAACTCACTACTTAGATAAATCTTGCCCAAGACAAATTTATCCTTCGAAAATGGCTAAAGTAATTTCATTACATATGGATCAAACATGGAAGCGTGGACCCACGGAGCTTCCTCCATCAGGATAAAAAACTATTTTGTTTTTATTCTCAGGTTCATAAAACATTGTTAAGAATTGATTATTTCTATATTGATAATTACTTCCCTACTGTTGTCGATAACATAGAATATTCAGCAATAGCAGGCATGTGATTTGACCACAATGAAAAAGACAGAAAAAATTTCCAAGAGTCTGGGGTAGAGATGCGCGGTTTGCGGTCTCATCCGCAGAGTCCGCGGATAAACCGCGGATAAACCGCGGGTCGGGCGGGTGACATGACGAAAAAATAGATTTTAATTAGATTCGGGTGGGTGGCGGTTGGACCATCCGGAAATATTTGATATACATGGTTCTGGAATCGGTATCCTTTGCCATTCAAAGATGCATTTAAGACTCATGTCACAAAGCGAAGAAGACAATAGGAGATACTAATATTCTCTACAATGACTGCCGGCAGTCACCCCGTTAATAAGTAATAGGGCGTGCTATGAAGCAATTGACTTTGTCGCCTTCTACAGCATGTATGATATGCTTGTCAGTCCAGCAACATGTTGTGCGTGGCTTCTGCAGCAACACGCACACGACTGCAAGGCATACTGGGTGACACAGAGTACACTAATGGTTGTGATATAAACAATTTTAACACTCTTAGTAATATGCGCCAAGCTGTGAAGCCACACCAAACAAGATTGACAAACACATTTCGGGAGAACATCCTCCCAGTAACAAAACAAACGCAACGCAACAAATACCCAGAATCCTTTGTATCCATGTAATTTACTGACTATTTTATACACCCCGCTAGCAGCAAACCCATTGCCTTTGAAGATGTCGAAGGCAATGGCTTCACAGCACGTCAATATTCTTGTCATCAGGATGAACGCCAATTGGATCCATTTGGCGAGAACGTTAGCGGCTCCAATTGTCTTCATTACTCTGTGAAACGGGTTGAAATAGCTCTGTGAGTGGTAAAGGTGGCCGACATCTGATGTATTTCAGCGGGCGGGTGGCGGGCGGTTGCGGTTCTGATAAAATGTTGGTTCGGGTGGACGGCGGGTGGATGACGACTTTGGTGATGCGGTTGCGGATGATATAATTGCCTGTCCGCGCATCTCTAGTCTGGGGGACGATGGCCAGCCAGGTCCACGCCCCCCAAAGCTCCTGGTTTTTCACCAATTTAACATGCTAAAATTAACAAAGACAGAACCATTTGAAGAAAATATTTTAGTGTTTAAAGACATGAAAACATCATTAATAGAACATATATACCCCAATTATCCTAATGAATCACTGTATATGGTTCAGTACCAACAGTATTTAGTCACTAATATTTAGATCTTGTGTTCATTTCACATCCACAGGTGTCACATTGATCATTGTTATTATCTACAGTTTATTTACAGTATTACCACATTACTTCAGTTCACCTCACACATTTACTTGCTCCGAGAGCCCTAACATGAGCTTTCCTTGCAAATTTCTGAGCAGCCTGCATTTTCCTTTTGGTCTCTGCTTTTGTAGCTTCTTTTTTAGATTTCACAGCCAACTTCTGCCTCTACTATTATTTGCAAATTTATTTCAAATAAATTGTTTCCTGGAATCAATGATGCAACTCTTTGAATATCTGTAATTTCATAATATATTTTCACGTGGCACATTTATATTTCGCAAAGCAATAGTTGGTTAATATTTAAAACAAGCATGCGTATTTGGCAAGCAAATATTTTTTAGCTTACCTCATTATTAACTACCCTGTCTGCAACTGAAGTGGGTTGTTTGGGTGGATCTTTAACAGGGGCCAGGAAACGCCAGCATATAACCCCAATTCTTCAGAGTTTGCACTGGCTCCATGTTCATTTTAGAATTGATTTTAAAACATTGCTGTTTGTTTTTAAATCTTTACATGGATTGGCACCTCAATATATCTCAGACCTCATCCAAATTTACATTCCTGCGCGCGCTCTGAGGTCCGAGAGCCAGTTCCAGCTCGTGGTGCCCAAGACCAGATTTAAGACCAGGGGAGACAGGGCCTTCTCTGTGGTCGGCCCTAAACTCTGGAACACTCTGCCCCTCCATGTTCAAACTGCTTCCACAGTGGAGTGTTTTAAGTTTCGTCTTAAGACCCACTGTTATTCTTTGGCTTTTAACACTATGTGAGTTTTGTGGTCCTCTGTCCTCTGTTGTCCTCTGTGTTTGTTATACATTTTGATTTCTATTTTACTGTTTTAATTGATTTTACCCTTTAAAATTGTTTTTAATAATATTTGTTTTTATATTGGTTTAATATGTTTTTATTTTTTGTTTTCATTCAGTCATTGGTGGAGCATAATATTGCTTATTTTAATATTGTTTTTAACATGGCTGTGTAGCATTTTGGAAACATTATTGTTTAAATGTGCTATATAAAGAAAGTGGATTGATTGATTGACTTTTAGAAGTCTTAAAAAGGTCCTGCATTAGGTTTAACTACAAATCTTGGATAGCACTATTATATTCCAACCCTAAAAGCATCCGTAAGCACTGTCCTCTGAGTTGTTGTTTGCTATGGCAAATGAACCTCTATCTATTGCACTTAAATTGGCTAGCTTTAGCAAAGGAATCAGGAGATGCAGTTTGGAACATACACTTTCCCGATATGCAGACAATTTGTTACTGTTCATTTTGGATCTAATATCTACCATTCCTTAATTGATCTGCTCAACACTTTTGGAACTTTTTCAGGTTATAAATTGAACTTTTGCTAAGAGTAAGTGTTTCCCTGTAAATGACTTGGCTTTTGAGATTACCGATGCTTATCTTCCTTTTAAATCCTCTAGAAACAGCTTTAAGGACTTGAGTGTACATATCTGTCATAGGATGCCAGATCTCTCTCTACAAGAATAACTTTACACCCCTAATTGACATATGATTGGAAAAGTGGAATAATTTCCATATATCTATAGCAGGTAGGATTAATTGCATAAAAATGAACATGCTTCCAAGCTTTCTGTATTTTTTCCAATGTCTTCTGATCTCTTTACCAAACTCCTTTTTTAACGCTGTAAAAAAATGAATCTCATCCTTTATTTGGAAAGGCAAAACTCCGAGAATACGGAGACAATTTTTACAGAGGCACAGGTCTGTAAGTATTTTGTCACTCCCTAATTTAAGATTTTACTATTGGGCAGCCAACATACGGTACATTAAATGATTTCTTGGATCCACGAACCTGAATTGAGCTGGTGCAGACTGGAAGCTGAGTGATGTTCTACATTGCTTACATCAAAACTGCCTTTTCCATCATCTCAGTTTACATGTAACCCAATTGATATCTCTACTCTTTGAATTTGGTCTCAATTTCGATGCACTTTTTGGACTCTGAGGGTTATCTAACTCCAGCCCTATTCATAATAACTATCTCTTTCTTTCTCCAAACACAGATAAAGGCTTTTCTCTATGGCAGAGCTCAGGCCTGGTCAGACTAAGGGACTCTTATATTAACAATGTCTTCGCTAGCTTCGGTGAACCAAGTAAAAAGTATAACCTCCCTAACGCTCACCTATTCTGTTATTTTCAAATCTGTAACTTTGCTAAATCAAATAGCAGCTTGTTTCCCAGTAGTGCACCTCAATCAGTGATAGACTCAAGTTTGGAAATCCCCATAAACCAGAAATGTATCATTTCAAAATTATATATCCTGATGTTTCATATTAAAGACATCTCTTTACAAAATTATAAAAGACTGAGAAGCAGAATAGGACAACATTTTGGATGACAATGCCTGGAAATCTGCATTGATAGGAATAAATGATAGCACATCTTGTTCAAAGCTTAATCCGACACGGTTAAAGGTTGTCCATCGCATCTGTTTTACGAACTCTAAACTTTTCAAAATGTATACCAATATTGCAGACAGATGACACACATGTTCTGGTCCTCTACATGTCGGAAAGCCTACTGGATATTTTTAAACATCTTGCTGATGCACACATTTTTAAATTGACGCCTTGTGAAGAATTGGCTATTTTTGGAATTCCACCAAACTATTAAAAAATTAAGCAGACTTTTAGGGATGGTATCGCTTTTGCATCATTACGAGCTCGTAGTTTACCCCCAAGGCCTCCCTATGGCTCAAGGACCTCATGTTTTTCATAGACAAAATAAAATATAATTTGCGGTGCACATCAAAACAATGTGACTTGACCTGGAGCTGTATGATTAGTTACATACATTAGCTAAATTAAAGACACTACAATTGTGACACTCACTGTTGACAATGAACCTTACCACTTACCTCAATTTTCATTTTGTTTTTATTTAGTGACACTTCACTGTATGTTTTTTATTTGTATTTTTTAGTCAGTTCGTTTGATTTTCTATCTGCTTGTGGTTAAGAGGAAGGCAGTACATTATCACCCACCGTGACAGAAATGTTGAACGGGAAGGAGGGGCAGAGGTTTTTTTTATTAAATTTTTTTATTTTGTTATATTTTTTGGGGGAGGGCAGGGAAACACGTTTATGTTGCTCAGCACCTGTATTGTGATTTCCCTATCAAGTGAATGAACAAAAATGTAAAAAAAAAAAATTTTAAAATAGAGATAAAGGCATCATGTAATGACAAAAAGCTGACAAGTTGATATTAATAGTACATTTGAAAAAACTTTCATATATATATATATATATATATATTATATATATATATATATATATATATATATATATAGATATATATATATATATATATCTCTATATATATGTATATATTAGGGGTGGGCAAATTAATGCCTTAATTACGAGTTAACTCATCAATCTATTAACGCCGACAATTATTTTATCGCACATCTGCGTATGTTGTTTACATGCTTTTATTTTGTTAACGCCTTTTCTTAACAAGATGGCGTCGCCCGCGGCGTCGAGGGGCTCTTGGTAAAGATGGAACATTTGGCAAAAAAACCGGACAATTCTGCAAATTTCATGGCTGGCTTACAGCGTGGTCACTCCGGGATCACTTACGACCGCCGGACAATTCTGAATGTGGATAGATCGGGCCGTTTTGGACTGAATGACGCGTGCTTGCTAGACCGGCTAGCTAGCATGGGAATACTTTGCCGGCTACATCCAGCGGCTTGTGAAGCAGCGGAGTATTTGTGTTGTCTGTCTATTTATGAATAATGCAGACGAGGAGTGTTGGCTGAGTTCTTAACGTTTACTTTCAGAGTGTGCATATCACAACATACAAGATGCCGTCATGGCGACACAACCTATACCGGGCTACCGCGCATGCTCGTCACTCCTGTTGCATGCTGGGTAGGGTAGTTCTTTTTTCCCTGGCTCATAACATCACCATATAGTACCATGTATATGCGTTCAGTTTATCAAAGCACCAAGCAAACAATCGGAAAATTCCCATCATGTTAATTCCTAGATATGGTCATAATTATTTTAAGTGCACTACGCAAAATACACACAACATTATTAATATTGCTACTACGGATAATTTGATCAAAAATTCCCTAAAACAGCCCACCACCTATAACATAGGTTTTTTTAAACATAAGATCCCTGATAAAAAAAATGTTTCTGCTGTTACCTCAGAAATTGCCTGTTCAGATGTTATGATTGTGGCTCAGATATTTGTATGTAGATTATATTTATTTTCCATAACAAACAGGATAACCTAAATACCCTGGCAGTGGCAATAAGCTTAAATGTTTGTATTTACATTTTTTGAGTTGATTTTCATAAAATATGCTATTCAACTGCTACTGTTTAACAAGGACTGATTTAAATTGTGTTTGCACAACAAATGTTTTGGCGCTTTTGTTCATGTGGGAGAATATTCCAATAAAGGTGCACTACACACTACTTTTGAATTCATTATTGGGCTTTGCGTATACAATGCAGTTAATCGCGTTTAATCGGAGAAATAGTGCGATTAACTTTGATTAAATTTTTTAATCGTTGCCCAGCCCTAATATATATATATATATATATATATATATATAATAATAAATAAATAAATGGGTTGTACTTGTATAGCGCTTTTCTACCTTCAAGATACTCAAAGCGCTTTGACACTACTTCCACATTTACCCATTCACACACACATTCACACACTGATGGAGGGAGCTGCCATGCAAGGCGCCAACCAGCACCCATCAGGAGCAAGGGTGAAGTGTCTTGCTCAGGACACAACGGACGTGACGAGGTTGGTTCTAGGTGGCATTTGAACCAGTGACCCTCGGGTTGCGCACGGCCACTATATATATATATATATATGTATATATGTAGGTGTGGGAAAAAATCACAAGACTACTTCATCTCTACAGATCTGTTTCATGAGGGGTTCCCTCAATCATCAGGAGATTTTAATGGAAGCATTCACATACAATGGTTTATATAGAGCACAGAGTGGGTGGGTACAAGCAGGCGTAGGGTGTGGTGATTGGCTCATGTGTTACCTAGGAGGTGTTTCCGTCTATGGCGGCATGTTGAAATGATTTCACTGCGCTTGTTGAGGGATGATAGATCTGGATGATATATAATAAACAGTTTCTCCTTTAGAAACCAGACTTTGCAGAATTCTACCGAACTCAGCAAACACATTTGGAACCTCACAGACAATAATGTTGAATATTCAATAACATGGCAAATTCTTGCATCCAGCACACCTTACAACAGTGGTAATAAAAGATGCAACCTATGCTTAAAAGAGAAACTGTTTATTATACATCATCCAGATCTATCATCCCTCAACAAGCGCAGTGAAATCATTTCAACATGCCGCCATAGACGGAAACACCTCCTAGGTAACACATGAGCCAATCACCACACCCTACGCCTGCTTGTACCCACCCACTCTGTGCTCTATATAAACCATTGTATGGGAATGCTTCCATTAAAATCTCCTGATGATTGAGGGAACCCCTCATGAAACAGATCTGTAGAGATGAAGTAGTCTTGTGATTTTTTTCCCACACCTACATATTGCGCTCTACCACGGTATCGAGCACTATTCTCCGGATAATCCAATCAAGACATATATATGTATATATATATATATATATATATATATATATATATATAGACCCGTCAGCGATCATGTTCTGTCTCCCTGTAATGTTTGTATGATCTTCAATGGGATTGTGCTGAAAATGTTAATTTTCCTGAAATAACTCTCCTGAAGGAATAAATAAAGTACTGTCTAATCCATCTAATCTAATCTAATAAATACACACATATGCATGCTTTTTATATACAAATGCATGCAAGATTTGGGACCCCTGCCTCAAAAGAAAATAATGTTTGCCTTGGTGGCATTCCAACTTGCCTTGGTGCCCTAAAATATGAGCCTTAAAAAGTTAAAATTCAAGGCCTGTAAGCGGAAAAATATGGATGAATGAATAGATATTTTGCTAGAACTACTTGTACATACAATAAAATATACATAGCAAGTAGTAACCGTTCTATTGGGTACAATTATTTCAAAATGTACATCACTCAGTATTAAAGTAGATAGTTCACACTTCTTAGTATTGCAGTCACTATATATTTCGAAACATACTAATTCGTTGTCTTCTTCCCCAACAATGATCACAAAAAGTGCCATATTTAAATAGTACTTAAAGCCAAGGCTATATACTTTACTGCTTAAAAAGGCTATTGACCAAATTTAGCTCTCTGCCCTACTATCTGTGATAACTGCTTACTTGCAGCTCTGATATCCTTAAATCTTCCAAGTTTGCCATTTCCGTCTCCGGTGTGTTAATCCTTTTCATTCAGTGCCTTATATTTCCATCTCAAAATCTTCTTTTGCTGAGCTTAATTAAGCTTCTCCTTTCCAGACTATTAGCTTCAATGAGTCATCTAATGCCTTTTTCTGTATCGTCTGCATGTTGACGCCTGAGAAATCATTCAGGCAAACATAAATTATTTAATTTTTTTTTTTTTTTTTAAAGGATCACACATCCACTTCAGGATCCTGGGTGGGCTGGAACCAATCCCAGCTGACTTCGGGTACTGACAACACAAGCAAGAGACAAGATGCTTGGTTCGCCTAGTGCAGGGGTTGGCAACCTTTACCACTCAAGACCCATTTGGACCCGTTTCACAAAATAAAGAAAACAATGGGAGCCGCAAAACTATTTTGAAATTTAAAATGAAATAACACTGCATACAGAGGTTTTTTTTTACCTTTGTCCTATGTATAAACCAGGGGTCTCAAAAAAGCAGCCAGCACCTTAATATGAATATGTAATGACAGTGGGGCCTGTGAGGTTTATATGAATGCCGCATGATAGCATCACACTTGCCAAACCTCCCGAATATTTCGAGAGACAACCGAATGTCATATCAACCATTCTCGCGAAAGTTTGCAGAATATCCCTTGATTAACAATAATAAGGGCAATCTTGGAAAGTGCTGCCTTTGACGCCATCTACAACACGTCCAATCAGCTTGCCAGCCCAGTCACATGTCGTACGATGCTTCTACTGACACATGCAAACGATTGCAAGGCATACTTGTTCAACAGCCAAACAGTTTACACTGAGGGCCATGATATAAAGAACTTTAACACTCTTAATAATATGCGCCACACTGTGAACCCACACCAAACAAGAATGACAAACACATTTTGGGAGAACATCGGCACTGTAACACAATATAAACGCAACAGAACAAATACCCAGAATCCCATGCATCCCACTCTTCCGGGCTAATTATACACCCGGCTAGCACCAAATCCCCCCGACCCTTCCGTGCGTCGGTTGAGGTGGGCGGGGTTTTGTGCTAATGTAACCCGGAAGAGTAGGGATGCATGGGATTCTGGGTATTTTTTCTTTTGTGTTTATGTTGTGTTACAATGCTGATGTCCTCCCAAAATGTGTTTGTCATTTTTGTTTGCTGTGGGTTCACAGTGTGGCGCATATTAGTAAGAGTGTTAAAGTTCTTTATATTACAACCCTCAGTGTAACGTGTATGGCTGTTGACAAAGTATGCGTTGCAGTCACTTTCATGTGTTAACAGAGTTTGGGATTGAAATATGACCAGTCGACACGTAGATCGCGTGATGTAAAAGCGGGCGCGATGTCATGTTGTAGAGGAGGTTAAAGATGTTGCCATCACGCCACACCCTCAGTATTGAAGTCCAGTTGAAAATTGGAGAATGTTATCCCCGTGTGATTTCTGAGAGAGGCACTAAAATCCGGAAACCTTACGGAATAGTCGTTGGGGTCGGCAATTTAGCAGCTGAGCCACATCAGAGTGATCAAAGACCATGAATTGATTAACGTGGACCCCGACTTAAACAAGTTGAAAAACTTATTCGGGTGTTACCATTTAGTGGTCGATTGTACGGAATATGTACTGAACTGTGCAATCTACTAATAAAAGTATCAATCAATCAATCAAAGCCGCATGCGGCTACGGAGTCGCGGGTTGCCGACCCCTGGCCTAGTGTTAGTAGAAAATATAATCATAAAACTTCCCTTGACTGACAATTTAATTTTAAGATTTGTAGGGGGGCCTTTTTTTTACATAATTAATATTTTTTTACAAAAGCTATCCTCCATCAAATGCAGGTGGTTGGGTTTGAAGGCTAGTAGCAAAGTGCCACACAAGTTAGTGTTTTTTTCTTTTATGTAACTTTTGGGTTCTAAAATGACAAATCCTGGATGCCAAACACATTTCTCTCAAGAAAAAAATACAGCTGAAGTTGAATTTTGGGCTTTGCTCGGAAAAGCATTACGCAGGAAACAAGCAATTTCTTAATAGGCCAAATGAGGAAAAGGGAGAGAAAAGATGATAAAAAACCATTTACCCATCTTTCACCGACAAATAGAACTTGTTCCCTCCTTGTGTTTACTGTTATAGTTACTCAACAAAAACACACTTGACAGCACTTAAACATACCCCCCCAACTCCTCAAGTACCACCTCAGGAAAAATGCTTGCTCTCCAAGTACCACCTCAATGACAAACATACAAATTCAGTAGCGTAGAAGGCCTAAATAGTCAATAAAACATGTTTTATTTAACGCATATTTTTAATATTTTGGGCCACTTAAACATTACACACAGTTTAAACATTAATACTGTTTGAATATTCAATTAAGTAATTATTTGGCATACCATTATTAGATTGTGGTGGTGAAACTCATTTGGGGCCGCATTGAGGAAAATCTCTTCAAACAAAAGCTGTGGCATAATAACTTTTAAATAAAGACAAATTCAGATTGTTTTCTTGGTTTTACTTTCACCAAAATAGAACAAGCACGTTCTGAAAATGTACACGTAAATAATCCTCTTGGCAAAACTTGGAAAGAATTAGTGCAGTTTCAAAAACACCCTGAAGAACACAATTAACTTGGACTTTGTCTCAGTGTATTTGCAAAGCCATCAAACGTTAAGCACTTCCTGTTGACAGTTCACCATTAAAAGATGCGCGTGGCAAAGCGACCAAATGCTTCCTTTTACCACTGCATTGGTGACATTTGCAACTGCCACAACACATTCATTCATTTATCATCATTCAAATATTAAACAAAGTCATAATATAAACAAAATAATTTATCAAAATGACATCATTGCCAAAATCAAGGTAACATAACTACAAACTTAACCATTGTGGATATGGTATATTTAAGCATAAAATAAAATAGAACAAACACAACAAATGCAGAAACACACATTAAGTAAAAAGGTGAGCATCGATACTGCATCAGTCTGCCGCCAGCCAAAACAGGAGTAGCAGATTGCTTGCATCTGCTCTGATTCATTTAGGGCCAGCCAATCCAAAGGGCACCTAAATTCAGCTAACATGTTATCTTTAAACAGTGTCCTGTGACGTGGCTTACACTTGAAATGCCATTGTGACACCCAGTGGACACATTTAAAACAGCAGTTTCTTTGATTAAAAAAAATGCAGCTCTCTTTATACTGAGCAAACTCATCCTGCAGGTCGCTGGCCGGATTAAACCATACGTTTGACATTCTTGCACTAGATGGATCCCGCGTACCGTTTGAGAATACCTGATCTAGATAACATGTATTGGATATGCTTTGATGTAAAGATTTTGAGTAAATATTGCTCGACAGTTACATTAAGAGCTCGTTTTCTAAGTCTGTCTGCAAGATGTCTGTTTGTGGAGGCGTTCCCAGATTGCAAATGGAGTTACAACCCACCCTCTCCAAAATTACCAGATTTCAACTTTTGTAATATGCACACCGCTAAAATATAACATTATATTATAAGTAGAAAAGAATGAAAATCACCATAGGTCCCCTTTAAGCTGTGGCAGTGTTGTAGAAAGTTACACAAAAGGTTCAACTTTAGCATCTCATAGCACAACTGACTCAAAGACTCCCTAGCAAAATTTGAAATCTTAATGCTTCATTAAACCACCGTGAAATAAATAGAGACACATACACATGCTAGAGACCGCCACTGCCTTAAGAATGTTGCCATGTTGTGATCGCGCTAATTTCAATGGGAATGTCTGCCTGTGTTGCACACTCATATCTTCACTTCATTTCCTCCATTACGTTCACAGAGATGTCAATTTTCAATTATCTCTTATTGGTTTGGATTTATCCACTCTTATAAGCAGTATGGGGGGCAAGGGAGCTTAGCATATGTGAATGTTTTTTGTCCCCCTTCATCCTTGTGGCGCCCCTTAGAGAAAGCCACTTTAGATTATTATTATTATTTTGCTTATAACTGAGTTTGAGGCACCCCTGCTTTACTTGGTGTTTTTATTTTTCTTATTTTAAAACAAATACAAAATTGTTAAACCTTTCTCAAATTATATTTGAATAATTGGTGATGTCTCGCCCTAATAAACAAGTATATACATTTAAAGTTTCCAGATGCTTGTTTTTGTAGGTTCAAAAGCTTAATGTCCCTTATTGGAGAAGCTCAAGAAACAAATAATGTAATTAAAATAAAGCAACAGTGGGTTCTTCCGAGGATGTTGTAGTAGTAATGATTTGTGCAGTCCTTTGAGACATTTGTGATTTGGGGCTATATAAATAAACATTGATTGACATTGATTGATTTAGTGCTCCCCCTTGTGGTCAATGTTAGTAGTACAGTAGTAAATGACTGGCTTATATAACGAGGTAAAAATTAAAATAGCCTATGAAAAAGTATGTTTATACGTTGCCCCAATAATTGCTATAGTACAACTATCATAATCCCGATTCAAGCATTTCAACAATACACATTAAAAACATACCATATTGTCATATTTTTGTTTACAATGATTTAAACTCTTCAAACTTTGTAATAAATATGTCATTTTTGTATGTTGTACACTTGTTTGTTTCTCAAGAATGTGTTCTATAATATAATGATTCTATGAACCCATCACCAGATGTTATAGCAATCTAAAGATAAACAAATACAAAAGAAGCACAGTTTTCATAATTACAATCAGATCAGCTGATGAATCAATTATTTTAAAAAAACACACAATTTAACAAGTTTGAATATTTATCTGAAGGATTGCATCCCCTAAAAAAACGGTCTGTTCAAGTACAGGTAAAACATCTTCAATACAACTACTGCTTGTTGCCTCAATTTTTACCTTATCAAAAACATATTAGAGGGACAGAGAAAAAAGAGAGAGAAAGAAAAGCAACCCGTTTGCAGCAGTCTCTGCATTTTAAGAACAATAAAAATGTGTCTTTAGCCAAAAGTGAGCATTTACAGTCATTTAAGTACAGTTAAGTGTGGTAATAAAACTATAAGAAGAAAAACAGACGAATAGGACACTCTGGAATTATATGCGAGGTCCACTTGATTCTTTCAATGCTTCTACACTAAATACTTGATAGATTGGCTGCTTGGCTGACACTTATGTCAGAGCTGTGGCCTTAATGTTAGCAGCTTTACCTCTACACCCAACTAACAACAAGAAATGGATGGACATTGAGCTAGAACATCTGATTAATAGCTTCATAAAAAAGGAGGACTTTCAAGAAGAAAAGTTTATGTGTAATTTGACAAAAACCTGATATTCTAAAAGGGAGTCAACTATACTGTATATCCCTGTTTCAGCCACAGCCAACGTTTGTTGCCAGCTTCTATACTAAGAAGTCAGCGCCCTGCAGAGACAGCAAGGAAAGCTACGGGGGTCAGTACAATCGTTTGATATTCTAAACTCTTCAGCTCCGATAACCGTGCAAATATTAGCAGTCCAGGGAGCAAAGGACCCAAGGGCCATCTTCAAGTTTTAGGTGAACGGTTGGTCCACTAAATCGCACCACCTTTTCTTGAAATTACATGTTCGAAGACATAAACACACGAGGCGTCGCTGTTTTAAAATCCATCAAGTTTAAATTGGCTGCTCCGTTTAGAATCCACGCAGTTGGTCTGAGCAAGAGAGGGTCCGAAGAAGAGCGACTGGCCATGCTGAATGCATAAAAAAAAGGCAACGTGAAAACGTAAGAGTCCAGCATCAGTAGGAGGCCACGTCAGTAGTTCTTGTGTGGATCTCATGTAACAGACGCTCAGTAAAAGTAAGATCTATCTGACAAGCTTTGGCAGCTCTCCTCATGTAAATAGGAAAGGTGAGCTCAGGGGATAATTTCTCAGTCCTTTAAGAGTTGAGGCGTCGGTCGCAGAGCTCTTTGTAGATCCGTTTGCGAATGTGAGGCATGTCCTCCTGACTGAACAGCAGGGGCTGCTTCACCGAGAGACAACGGCAATACTGGCAGATGCAGGAAAGAAACAAAAAAAAAAAAAACTGAGTCGAATGATAAGTTTGGATGCATTTCCGATACTGGACATTCTCATCTTTAGACAGACGAGGAAATGGGAGGAACATGAAACAAGCAGAGGAGATAAGAGAGAGTAGTTGAAATGAAAAGGTAAAAGAAATTCTCACCTCAAGGACAAAAACGCCGCAGTCGCTATCGTTCTTCTGCTGAGGAATACCCTGAGGAGTCAGTGAGATCAGTTACACAGCTATATAACGTTATTTGAATATAATTGCATGCAACAGAAGACAGAAATGTATTCCACTTGGCACAATCATTTTTTCTTGCATTCTACTATAAAAGTGGATACACTCAAAGTTAGATGTAACACTGTCTTTGCGGTACAAGTATGACAATCGTGTTATTCCCAAGATCACGTTATAGAGAAATACTTATTTTTTACCCATTTTTTTTGCAAACGTTATGCGCTATAGCTTGGCTGCCTATAACTGCTTGGTGGATAGATCGCATCTATGCCCCCTCATTATGTATATGGTGGATTGTGCTTGCACGTCAAAAACGGGATGGGCACCAACTAGTTTTGGACATCACTGGGTTGATATTTTGTTATTTGTATTTAGTTGTTTCTTTTTATTCCTTATTTTTGGAAATGCTAATAAAGATTTAATGTGTAAGTGTTACAATCTGGTAACATGTCTGCAAAGGTCATGTCTCCCAGGATGCAAAGAACAGTCGGAAGCAGCTTGCAGGTAAGATTGCTCTTTTAATTCCAGTCGGAGGCACAAAAACATACAGGGCATTAGCCTAGCATTAAGCTAACTGGCACTCAAACGGTGCAACAAGAAGGTGGAAGTGTTGTAATCAAGAAGAGAAACTGTAAACCAACACAGGACATGACTAATGGAAATATGTGATCGGTAAAAAAAGCAAAACACCATTGACTCTTGCAGAAAAAAAACGGGGGAAATTTTAGGATCCATGGCACGATCGCATTATACAGAACATTGCGTTATATTGGACCTGCGTTATATCGAACTTTAATTGTACCCTGGGTTTTATTTGTCTCACTTTCTCGTATAATTACCTTTTCATTGAACCGTTTCAATACGGGGGTTTCGGTTTGGTGCGGAGCAATACCGAACAAGTTCAACACGTACATATGAAGTAGCCGCCTATGCTAAAGTCTTAACAAGCTGCTCCGCTCCGTTCTGCCTCCTTCTCTGTCTGTACACAGCACCCTGCATTGTCCCGCCCACACAACCATCTGATTGGTTACATACAAAGCCAATCAGCAATGCGTATTTAGAGCGCATGTCATCAGGGCTTCAGTGTCGATGTCGAGCAGATAGGTCTTTAGCAGGGGAGCAAATCACTCTCCCCAAATTATATTCCAAGTCAACTACTCTCTAAACATCACTGAGCCCGTTGACCCTCTAGAAACGAACTGCAGCTCAGCTCACTCGCAGTCCTGGCTTTAGATGAAGGCTAGTTAGCTTTTAGCGAAACGTTAACTCATTTTGCGGTGTGTGTGTACACGCGTGTGTGTAGGTGTGCGTGTGTGTGTGTGTGTTACGGACAGTGTTGATTGAGGTGTGTTGAAGCAGCAAAAAAGGACATTATAATGAAGAGTTTCTGTAATGTAGCAGCCTAGTTTTGAATGGCAGGGTCCATGCTATCACATGTTGATAAAAATATAACATTTACATAATAAAAATTAACTACAGGCTTCCCCAATGCAGTAATAAATTAAGCATGATGAGTTGACTTGAAACTGTTTAATGTTGCACTTTTTATATGTAGAAGAAAAGTTGTGTCATTTTATTTCATCTAAGCAACAACTTGAGGCAGTTTAATGTGGATTAACGTGGCCAGAATTATTATAGTTCCCAATGTTAGAAGGATCAAGCTATTGTTTACAAATTTGGTAAATACCCAAAAAGTGTATATTTTGTTGTTTTCTTACTGTACCAAAAATAAACCGAACCGTGACCTCTAAACCGAGGTACGTACCGAACCGAAATTTTTGTGTACCGTTACACCCCTAGTTATCGTACAGCCAAACATGTCGTGACAAACTTTATGCTGTCTTTAAGTTCAAGTGGAGTGGTATTTCTTTTTTTCGACGCCGCTAGTGGCCACAATAACTAATTAAGCCAAACTCATTACGCAATATGTTGAATGATGCGAACACGTTTGTCAATGAAAACTTTTGGCGTGCGCGTGGCTCAAAAGGTAGAGCGGACGGCAGAAACTTGATGGTTCAAGGTTCAAATCCAGCTTCCGCTATCCTTGCTGCTGCTGTTGTGTCCCTGGGCAAGACGCTTCCCAGTGCTACCCACACTGGTATAAATGTAGCTTAAATGTAGATAATGGGTTTCTCAATATAAAGCGCTTTGAGTCACAAAAGAAAAAGGGTTATACAAATATAATTCACTTCACTTTCTATGCTTCTTCCTCAGAAACGTATTTGTAAGTAATATGCAACTATAATTATTTAGTTATTGGCTGTGATATTTTTGTGTTTATATTAACAAATGTGGTGTTTTTAACTGCAATTTTGCTCAATTAAGGACACTTTACGAATATCTAGCTTGTGTGCTATTTTTTGCTTCGCTGTTGTGTAGCTGCTTGCTCTTAATAGCTTTTAGCCTACAATGCTTACCATTTGTAAATTACTTGGCTAAATTTCAAGAAAAGACTAACCTCATGTGCTTATTGGAGGACATTTAGCTGTTAAGTGGCTGTCCAGCAATGCACGAGTAAACACACTACAGGACTGCTTGTATTGAACATTTTAGATGCTCACCGATATAATCCGATACTTCTTTTCTTCTTGCCTGTATAGGACTAATATCAATCCCTAACAATCCATAAATAATAATGTGCCCAACTAGCTTCAATGTCTTTTTTTATATACGTTTTAAAATAAATGTTTAACAATTATAAATGTTGATATATTTTTGTAATAAAACTATTTTTTGGTTTAATAGTGTATTGCTGGTGTATTGACATCTTAAACACGATAGTTAAACTGGGGCAATTGTGGCTGAAACCTTACATGATGGTTGTCTAATACATGTGTACATAACAGCAGTTCAAAGTACCCACCCTTTTTGGGTACACTCGAGGGAGTACTGGAAAGTGCTCCCCCGGGTGATTCTCTTGTCCTACTGGGGGACTTCAACACTCATGTTGGCAACGACAGTGAAACCTGGAGAGGCGTGATTGGGACTTTTGTGCTCGTCACAATTTGTCCATTACAAACACCATGTTCAAACATAAGGGTGTCCATATGTCCACTTGGCACCAGGACACCCTAGGCCGCAGTTCCATGATCGACTTTGTAATTGCGTCATCGGATTTGCGGCCTTATGTTTTGGACACTCAGGTGAAGAGAGGGGCAGAGCTTTCTACCGATCACCACCTGGTGGTGAGTTGGCTGCGATGGTGGGGGAGGATGCCGGACTGACCTGGCAGGCCCAAACGCATTGTGAGGGTCTGCTGGGAACGTCTGGCAGAGTCTCCTGTCAGAAAGTTTCAATTCCCACCTCCGGAAGAACTTCGAACATGTCACGAGGGAGGTGCTGGACATTGAGTCCGAGTGGACCATGTTCCGCACCTCTATTGTCGAGGCGGCTGATCGGAGCTGTGGCCGCAAGGTAGTTGGTGCCTGTCGGGGCGGCAATCCTAAAACCCCTTGGTGGACACCAGCGGTGAGGGATGCCGTCAAGCTGAAGAAGGAGTCCTATCGGGTCCTTTTGGCTCATAGGACTCCGGAGGCAGTGCACAGGTACCGACAGGCCAAGCGGTGTGCGGCTTCAGCGGTCGCTGAGGCAAAAACTCGGACATGGGAGGAGTTTGGGGAAGCCATGGAAAACGACTTCCGGACGTCTTCGAGGCGATTCTGGACCACCGTCCACCGCCTCAGGAAGGGGAAGCAGTGCTCTATACTCTCGGCAGGGTTCTTGAGGGTGCATGGGAGTTTGTCCAACCAGTCTACATGTGCTTTGTGGACTTGGAGAAGGCATTCGACCGTGTCCCTCGGGAAGTCCTGTGGGGAGCGCTCAGAGAGTATGGGGTATCGGACTGTCTTATTGTGGCGGTCCGCTCCCTGTACGATCAGTGCCAGAGCTTGGTCCGCATTGCCGGCAGTAAGTCGAACACATTTCCAGTGAGGGTTGGACTCCGCCAAGGCTGTCCTTTGTCACCGATTCTGTTTATAACTTTTATGGATAGAATTTCTAGGCGCAGTCAAGGCGTTGAGGGGTTCCGGTTTGGTGACCGCAGGATTAGGTCTCTGCTTTCTGCAGATGATGTGGTCCTGATGGCTTCAGCTCTCACTGGATCGGTTTGCAGCAGAGTGTGAAGCGACCGGAATGAGAATCAGCACCTCCAAGTCCGAGTTCATGGTTCTCGCCCGGAAAAGGGTGGAGTGCCATCTCCGGGTTGGGGAGGAGACTCTGCCCCAAGTGGAGGAGTTCAAGTACCTAGGAGTCTTGTTCACGAGTGAGGGAAGAGTGGATCGTGAGATCGACAGGCGGACCGGTGCGGCGTCTTCAGTAATGCGGACGTTGTACCGATCCGTTGTGGTGAAGAAGGAGCTGAGCCGGAAGGCAAAGCTCTCAATTTACCGGTCGATCTACGTTCCCATCCTCACCTATGGTCATGAGCTTTGGGTCATGACCGAAAGGATAAGATCACGGGTACAAGCGGCCGTAATGAGTTTCCTCCGCCGGGTGGCGGGGCTCTCCCTTAGAGATAGGGTGAGAAGCTTTGCCATCCGGGAGGGGCTCGAAGTAAAGCCGGTGCTCCTCCACATCGAGAGGAGCCAGATGGGGTGGTTCGGGCATCTGGTCAGGGTGCCACCTGAACGCCTCCCTAGGGAGGTGTTTAGGGCACGTCCAACCGGTAGGAGGCCACGGGGAAGACCCAGGTCACGTTGGGAAGACTATGTCTCCCGGCTGGCCTGGGAACGCCTCGTGATCCCCCGGGAAGAGCTAGACGAAGTGGCTGGGGAGAGGGAAGTCTGGGTTTCCCTGCTTAGGCTGTTGCCCCCGCGACCCGACCTCGGATAATCGGAAGAAGATGGATGGATGGATGGATGGATGTGTACATCATGATAACTGTGCAATGACATTTTTATTGAGCTAAATGCCATTGTAGTAGTAATAGTGACTTGAGTATAAATAGTCTATTATGTAGTTACCTTGATGATTGCAATCTTCCAGCCTTTCAGGAAATCAGACTTTTTCTGCTCTTGGGCTTCTGACTGAAGATATTTCATGATGTTCTAACAGGGGACCACACAGACACACAACAGTGAGCAACAATAACTCTTCCAAAAATAACATCCAACCATAGAGGTGACAACAATTAAAAGGAACAATTGCCATTGTTGTGGTGCTCACGTTGGTAAAGAAACAATGACATGTTGTTGAATTGACCTCTCAAAACAACCTGATCTAAAATTTCAACAAAATATCAGGATGTGTATAGTGCATCAGGAAAGTATTTGCAGCGCTTCACTTCTTCCATGTTTTATGTTACAGCCGTGTTCCAAAATGGAATACATTCATTTTTGTTCTCAACATTCTACAGACAACACCACATAAAGACAATGTAAAAACAAGTGATTTATTTACTTTATTTATTTTGAAATGCATTTGCTAAAAATAGAAAAATTAAAACACTTTTCAGATTGTCAATATGGGGTATTTGTAAAATTTTGAGGACACACAAAGATTTTGTGTGTCCTCAAAAATGGAGAAAGGCCGTGACATTTAAATGTGGAATAAGTGAAGCACTGTGAATACTTTCCCGATGCAATGTATTTGAATTGAAATACAGTAGAAAGATTCCCAAGAGATCCCCAAAAGTCTTCAGCTGTGTCAACAGAGACTGCATGTTTCTGCACCAGCGAAAGCAAAAGAAGCCTCGATGTGACAAAACCGAACAACATTTTACAGTCCGTATGAAAAATGTTGTATTTTTGTCACATTCGTGGTGTTTTGCTTTGAAAGAACTGCACATGTTCACTGGCACTCACATCTGCGGTGTGTCGGAAGACGATGCCTTGGCTGTCAAAGTAATTGATGGTCTTGGTTGCCATGGTGACGGTGACAAGAGACCAATGGATTTCTAAGTGTATGGGAAAGAGCAGTAGCCATTTGGAGAACAAATCCACCTGAAATTCGTCCCGCAAAGAAAAACTGTTATAAAAAAAAATGTTTAATGTTCATTAACATCGTAGTCATCACTAGTCTCCTTACTTTTTTGGTCCATCTTTTTACACCCTCATAACCCTTGGCAACCAACTGCTTATGGAAGAAACTGTTGAAAAAATGAACCTAGAAACCAAACATGTTTTTAAACCATAGGGCTGGATTTAATAAATAATAGTAATGGTATGATATAATTAAACACTTAAACTATACCATACAAGATCATTAACACGCACCATTAAAGTACAATTCTGTCTTTTTTTAAACCCATAATCCACACTCACAGGATATAACTTACATTGTGTTGTGTTGCTTCCATAATCAATTCTCCATATGTGTTGATAATCTGGATGAAATGAGACATAAAGTGAAATACAAAAGATTATTTAATTGATTGTCACAATGTAGTATATGTGCACAAAATCAACATTTCATTTTGTACATGTGCAGTGGTACCTCAATTTAGGAGTGCCCCAACTTAAGAGTGTTTTAGGATAAGAGTAGTCCCTCTGCTAATTGTTATACTTTAGGTTGCAAGCAAAAATGTGAACTACAAGCGTCCCCATCATTGATTGGCATAGCAAATGAACCAACCAAAACATTGTGTCTACTCATTAAGCATCAGTTTATAGCTAGAGATCAACATAACTTGGTTTTTCAAATATGGAAATGCAGAAAGTAGATGTATATGAAGGTGCTAAGAAGAAGTGGATGATATTCGTTAAATTAACAAAAGAAATCATCAACAACATGACAATGCGTGCCGTCAACTCGGCAAAGCAATTTGAGCGCATCACTGCTAGTCGGCACCATGTTGCGGCAGAATGAGTCTCACGTCAGCCAAGGACGCCAAAATAATATATAAATATATTGTCTATTAAAATATTAAAAAGCTGCTGATGGTGTGTTTGACAGAGAATCAGCTTGAGAAAGAGATACTGTAGAATTCCACTCTACAAAATAATAATATTTCATCAAATATTATAATTACATTTTCTATAATATTTGCTTTCAATCCTTAAGATTATATGAAAGTATTTTAATGACATGCTAAATGTTAAAATTGTGCTGTTTGGGGGTCCAAACCCCAATTAAATAGATTTCAATGGAGACATTTATTTAAAATACGAGTTTTAAGTGAAGAACTCAGTCACTGAACCAATTAGGCTCATAAATTGAGGTACTACTGTATATATTAAATGTATCATTCATACATTTTCTATTAACAAACCATATAACCAGAATTTTTTTTAACCGCACACTAATCTCTTTTGAAGTCATACGACATTGAGAGATGAAGACATACATACTTTGGTTATAAACTATCGACAGCAGCCGACACTGATGAACTGTGGATAACAATAATTTATGGTTACTTTTGGCGACTGTAACATGAAAGCACTATCGCTCATAATTATGCAAATTGGGGTATGGCGTCATCTAACACGCCCCCACAACGCCACATTTACGCATTTCTGTGGGGAAACACTGGACTTCCACCTTCCCTTACCTGGTCATTTAGCCAATTCTGTTCCTCCAGCGTGCTGAGGTCTTCAAGGCTCAACGTGTGTTTGTTGTACATGACCATAAAGCTAGCAACAGGTGCAGAGGCGAGCGCTGCTTTGTACCGCTTCATCTCTTCCAGGACGTTCAGTCTCCTGCAACAAACGCGTTAATATGTGAGCAGAGTGGATGACAGACGTTTCATGTTGCGTGTACATGCACTAACTTGTTGGCGGGGTCGTCACAGTTGCCATTATCCTTCAGGTAATCCAGGACATCTGTCTCACTGACAGGAATGAAACTGCCATATTTTAAGTAGAAGCTCTCCAGAAACTCTAAAATGTATACGTCATTGTCACAGGATTAGATTTCCCCGCTTCTTGACAGGTCAACGCAAAGCGCTGACTTTGCAAATTTAAATAATGCGGCAACCAAACAAGACATATTTTAAAGAACAAACATTATCTAACAGCATGTGTTTAATGTACAAAACTCGGATGACGTGATAAATACCTCCTGGCCTTCAAAACTAAGGTTGTGCCAATCAATCGACATAGGACGATTTTCGTGAAAAAGTACATGATCACAAGATCACAAGTGATGATTCCATCTGGCTGACAAGTGGTTAGCTGCTAGTTATGTGTCTCAATACATTGTGGAGCCGCTCCCATGAACTAATAATAATCACCTCCATTACGGAAAATAAACTGCATTGCTGCATATCTTAAGCATCATTATTATGTATTATTATTATTATTACTGGAAGATGTGGATAAACATGTCATACACGGAGAGACAGCCAGAAGCAGGCATGCTAATAGCTAAGCTAACCATATTTAAACAACAACAAATAAGTTAAGTTAAAGTACCAATGATTGTCACACACACTAGGTGAAATTATCCTCTGCATTTGACCCACACCCTTGATCACCCCCTGGGAGGTGAGGGGAGCAGTGAGCAGTGGCGGTGCCCGCACCCGGGAATCTTTTTGGTGATTTAATCCCCAATTCCAACCTTTGATGAGGAGTGTCAAGCAGGGAGGAAATGGGTCCAATTTTTATAGTCTTTGGTATGACTCGGACGGGGTTAGAACTCACGACCTACTGATCTCAGAGCGGACACGCTAACCACAAGTGCTTAGTAAGATTTTAAGAAGTGGATATGTAAGCAGCAGAAAGTAAGCAGCTATTAACAATTTATTCCCTGCTTGGCACTCAGCATTAAGGGTTGGAATTGGGGGTTAAATCACAAAAAATTATTCCCGGGCGCGGCGCTGCTGCTGCCCACTGCTCCCCTCACCTACCAGGGGGTGATCAAGGGTGATGGGTCAAATGCAGAGAATAATTTATCCATCCCATCCATTTTCTACCGCTTATTCCCTTTCGGGGTCGCGGGGGGCGCTGGCGCCTATCTCAGCTACAATAGCCACATCTAACTTTTAACAAGAAAATAAAATAAGTAGATTAATAAGAGTTACAGAGGGGATACTATCACAACAACTGTTGGTGTGTCAACATTGTTGCAGTTAGTACAGGACAAGTAAGAGTAGGATCGAATCGATCTATAAAATGGTGGTGTCAGTAGATCATCAATACTAGAGTGATCAGAACAATATCTTTACGTTTCTTAAAATCATTTTGTTTGTTTTGTTAATATTTACAAACTCAGAGTTTAGATGAGTCGAGATAGTTTATGCTTTGGTTTAGTTATTGTGCACTATTGACTTTGTTTCAATAAAACAATTGTATGTAATAAAAGAAAAAAAAACTAGTTAAAATATTGTTAAACTGTCAATAACACTCACCAAAAATACATTGGAAAATGTACATTACGTGTTATTGGTATTGGTTTTGGCAGCATAAAACCTTGATGGAATGTTCTTATTCAAAACCCATCTTACCATGGACCAAATGAATAAGTCGCTCCAGGTTATCACCATTCTGCGCCGTTGCATCGGTCTCTTGTGCATTTGCTTCATTTGGCAGATCATCATTGGGTTCTTCCCCTTTTTCCCAGGTTTCAGGCTGACAGTACAACCTGTGGTCTCTCAGCGCGCAGCTGTGCGTACTGTTGCACAGCGCGATAGGACCGTTGTATGAACAAACCGCCACTGGATTGTCCGTGTCCATTGGTGTGGATCTGTGGTCGAGGTCTGTGGGTGAGCTGGCGTTTCCATTGGACAGAGTAGGTGATAAACATAAGGATGAAAGGTCTGTCCTCTCATTCTCTTGCTCTACCTGCATCTCCAAGTCATGGTTTGGAAGACATCCTGGCCTTAAAGGAGAGGTGGACTCTCCTGATAAGCAAAGTGTTCCGTTTCCTGCTTCGGTCATGAAGGTTATGTCATCAATTGGCTCTTCAGCTTTTGTCTCAGACAAACTTATCTCATCTTTATTTCCAATCTGTGATAAATCCAATGTACAGTATATCTGCGGCTGGGCTTCAGAAGAGATAACAACCTCATTTCCAATACCTTGTTTAATTCCAATGATCATTTTCGATGCCAAAGGACCTGCCACTCCTCCCCGGCCAGGTTTACCGCCTCCTCTCCCTCTTACAAGCACCATACTTCTGCCAGTCATTCCTGGGGACAACACCTGCCCGATCTTTTTGCGTTCTGTTTCAGCAACCCGTGAAATTACTGTCAATATGTTCTCCTTCTTTTGCACAACATAGTTTGTTACTGGTCCATCTGGAGGACTGACATGGACATCTGAAGGAGCAGCAGAATCTGACTGTGGATTTGAGGTTTTATTGTTCCCATGGGTGTCATTTTCTTCCCTTGTTTCCCTTAATTTACCTTCCGTCAGGTCACAGTCATTAATTATCAACAACTTGTCCCCGTCTTGTCTTTTTGGGGTGTCCTGAAGGTGCCGTCCAACTCCCCTTCCCTTACCTCGTCCCCTTCCCCTCCCCCTTCCTCTGCCTCTGCCAGGAGGTCTGATATCATGTCCTTTGCTGTTGGGGCCACAACAGTCACAGGCCTTAGGAACCCTCTTTCTGCTTGACGTGCGGCCATTGACTGTTCCCTGGGTGGGATTGGTTGACTGTGTAGCGGATGGCAAATTCCCTTTAAGTGCTATTCGCGAGGTTACAACTGAGGGCATATCATCCTCAGGAATCTGAGTAGAAGGCTGCGTGGTGTCTGAAATGGGGGTAACATCTGACCCAACTGAGTCAAGGAGCTTTGCAGGGCTATGAGCGAGGTCTTTGACAGTATCTTTCAGAGGCAGCACTGGAGGAGGTGCTGCCTCAGTTACATTAGTTGAAATAGAAGTTGTTTTCATTGGGGAAGCAGAGTTGCTGTGAACCATGACGTCCTTTTTTTGCACTTTAACCCCATCCCCAAGACTCCACTTTTCCCTATTTGTCTTCTTCACTACCAAGTCTGGTACAGTGGGTTGTTTTGGGGGGTTTTGAATCAAGAAAAGCAGTTGTGTTCTATGTCTTCCTGTTAAATGTCACAGGTGCAACAGATGAGAAATTGGGATTACTGAGTTGCTCAACTGCAGCTATGTACTGTTCTTAGGATTGTACCTGAACCGGAGTCTCCTATAGGATAGGAGAAACAAAGTAGCAGAGAATTAATACAGAAACAGTGATATCACTAGAATAAATGAGGCATTGGTTGGTAGTAGAACTGCGCAATATAAAATATATATGATATAAAATTGGCCAACGATAGAGATTTTAATACAATCGTGATAACGGATGTTGATCACACATTCTGGCTGTTTCCACAAATTTGACAGCAACAAGCGAACGACCGGTTCCACACTGCAATGTCGCGTCCTCGCTCACAGCTAATGTCTTTTTATAGTGCAACTTGCCGCAATGGCAGCAAATTAACTGTTTCTTACGTATCCAAGCGCACGAGGAATAGCTAAACATGCTACACTAGACATTGTAGAAGAATATGTTATCTGCTAATCGCAAGTTAGAGCTCTTGAATGTAAACAGGGTGGGCGAATTGGTACAAATATCGACAGGAACAATACAAAGTAGTACATTTTCAGGTTGATACCACACTGGTTAGAACAATATTTTTTACTAGCAAAACATCTACTGTAATTTTTGTTATTGTTTACAACCTCTGGAAATAAGTCCCTGGATGTAGGAGAGCCGTAAGGAAAAAAATCTAAGTATTTTAAATCAGAGCCAATATTAGGTCATAATCAAAAAATTTAACTCTTATTGTAACACCACCATCCTGGTATTTTGTCTGATTATAACTGTGATCAAAAATGTTATTATTCTATGGTGATATTCCAGTATACGTTCTCACGCAGTTGCTTTTAGCTGCGGGCATTACACTAGAGGCTCTTCCCACTCCTTCTTGTGTCTCCTTTTCACAGACAGCAAGCCCACTGACTTACACACGTCACACACTCCCACGTCATATGCCCTCACAGAGCAGAGAATTAGCAGACTGGGTAACGTTAGCTGTGATGCTAGCGGAGCAGTGCGAGTGGTAATACGAAAAATGAAGGAAAAATTAATTCCCAAGAAAAACAGCAGGGGGTCTACCGTCTGGCGGTGGTTCGGCATGAAGCGGGAATATGTCGAATTGACAACTTTAATTTGTCAAGTGTGGGGCTGGGGCACAAGCGTTGCTACCAAAAGTAGCACTACTGCTAATATGTAGCATCATTTGAAAAGACACCTGCTAATAACTGTTTAATAAATAAAGTTTTGGTCAGTTGACTTAGTTGTGATTTCCTTCTCTGCATGAAAGTTTAAAAGTAGCATATATTAATGCAGTATGAAGAAGAATGTTTTAATGTAGAGAAACATAAAATCATAATCCTGCTGTGATTATATGCATCCAGTGTTAATTCAAGGCTAAGGCAAAATTTTGAGATATATTTCATGTATCGCGATATGGCCTAAAAATATCGAGATATTTAAAAAAAAAGCCACATCGCCCAGCCCTACTATATATCCCCTGGTTGAAGACTTACGGTCATTAGAAAACATCAGTGCACATCATAATGGCAGCTACACTTTCCATTTTACACAGGGGTCTCAAACACACGGCCCGCGAGCCGCAGGACGTTATTTTGCGACCCGCACCTTAAATGAAAATTTAATGTTGGTGCGGCCCGCGAATTTTATATGAATGGCGCTTTACAGCGTCATACCCATAAACCCCCGATTTGGGAGACTCCCTATTTCCAGTGTCCCTCCAGGGCAATCATTCTCCCAGATTTCACCCAAACAACAATATTAAGGGGGTACCGTGGAGGCACTACCTTTAACGTCCTTTACAACCTGTACAAACAGCGTGCCAGCCCAGCCACATGTTGTAATAAGTTTTTGTAGACGTACTGTGTGACTGCAAAACATACTTGATCAACAGCCACACAGGTCACACTGAGGGTGGCCGTATACACAACTCTAACACTGTTACAAATACAGTGGGGCAAAAAAGTATTTAGTCCAGCCATCGATTGTGCAAGTTCTCCCACTTAAAATGATGACAGAGGTCTGTAATTTTCATCATAGTTACACTTCAACTGTGAGAGACAAAATGTGAAAAAAAAAATCCAGGAATTCACATTGTAGGAATTTTAAAGAATTTATTTGTAAATTATGGTGCAAAATAAGTATTTGGTCAACCATTCAAAGCTCTCACTGATGGAAGGAGGTTTTGGCTCAAAATCTCACGATACATGGCCCCATTCATTCTTTCCTTAACACGGATCAATCGTCCTGTCCCCTTAGCAGAAAAAACAGCCCCAAAGCATGATGTTTCCACCCCCATGCTTCACAGTAGGTGTGGTGTTCTTGGGATGCAACTCAGTATTCTTCTTCCTCCAAACACGACGAGTTGAGTTTTTACCAAAAAGTTCTATTTTGGTTTCATCTAACCACATGACATTCTCAAAATCCTCTGCTGTATCATCCATTTTGGTATAAACTCAACTCGTCGTGTTTGGAGGAGGAAGAATAATGAGTTGCCTCCCAAGAACACCCCACCTACTGTGAAGCATGGGGGTGGAAACATGCTTTAGGGCTGTTTTTCTGCTAAGGGGACAAGACGATTGATTCGTGTTAAGGAAAGAATGAATGGGGCCATGTATCGTGAGATTTTGAGCCAAAGCCTCCTTCCATCAGTGAGAGCTTTTAATGGTTGACCAAATACTTATTTTCCACCATAATTTACATATAAATTATTTTAAAATTCCTACAATGCAAATTCCAGGATTTTATTTTCACATTCTGTCTCTCACAGTTGAAGTGTACGTATGATGAAAATTACAGACCTCTGTCATCATGGCTGACTAAATACTTGTTTGCCCCACTGTATGTGCCACACTGTGAACCCACACCAAACAAGAATGACAAACACATTTTGGGAGAACATCTGCACTGTAACACAACAAAACAACTACCCAGAATCCCATGCAGCCCTAATGCTATCGGGCTACAATATACACCCCCGCACCCCAAACCCTGCCCCCTATTGTAGCCCAGAAGAGTTAGGGCTGCATTGCATTCTGGGTATTTGTTCTGTTGTGTTTATGTTGTGTTACGGTGTTGATTTTCTCCCAAAATGTGTTTGTCAATCTTGTTTGGTGTGGGGTCACAGTGTGGGGCATATTTGTAACAGTGATACAGTTGTTTATACGGCCACCATCACTGTGACCTGCATGGCTGTTGATCAAGTATGTCTTGCTGTCATTACCCGTGGGTCTGCAGAAGCCTCATTCAATATGTGACTGGGGCAGCACACTATTTGTATGGTGGAGAAGCGGACGAGACGCCAGGTTGAAGATGACGCTAAAGGCAGTGCCATCATTGCACGCCCTTAATTTTGTTACACGGGTGAAAATCGGGAGAATGATTCACCGGGAGATCGTCGGGAGGGGCACTGATATTCAGGTGTTACCCGGAAGGATCGCGAGAGTTGGCGGGAAAGCCATTAAAAGAAGGTGAATTCATTAAAACTTGTTAAATTTAAAAAATATATATTTTCTTGCGGCCCAACCTCACCCGATTTCTGCATTCAGTAGCCCCCAGGTTAATTGAGTTTGAGACCCCTGATCTTAAATATCTAAAATAAATATTTGGGAATGTCCGGAGGGCCAGATTGAAAAGCTCAACGGGCCACATGTGGCCCCCGGGCCTTCATTTGCCAACTTCTGCTTTAAACGCTTGACACTGAACTGAAACTAGCAGCATCCTTCAAAAGAGGTTTGGCAAACCTATCCATGCAGTATCTATACTTTTTATTTACATTTTTAGAATTCCTTATTGAGCAACGCATGAACATAGTAAGACGCCAGTCAATGTTGCGTTATATTGCTAAATAACACAACGGTATTCAAAGTCTCCAAATACAACTTTAAGAGCAGTAATTTACGAACAATGCAAGAATCCGTCACAACAACAAAATGTTAAGATAAATAGAGAAACTACGCTGGCCAAGCTCAGGAGACCACGTATTTGATGTTATTTACTTATTTTTCGACACACAACAACAATTAATACTCGTGTGAGAGCGAGTGTGTTAATTGAGAATCTTTTGAATAAGTTATTGTTTCTCTTGAGGGCGAAGCTAGCCGAGTTAGCTCGCGGCATCCAAAACAGAGACGAGCAAACGGAGGAGAGAAGTGAAGTCTTGAGCGGGAATTTGCAATTCTAAATGCATACACGGTACATGTTTGGGAAAACATATAAAATAAACATTCGTGTACATTACCTCGATATTGGGATGGCAAGAGTTATGTCTCGCCATAATTTGAGGATACAGGCAACAAATTGTGGGCGAATATTGATGGCGTCACGATGTCGACGTCATCCTCGTCTCATTCCGTAAATCCCCGAACGAGGTTTCGTGTTACTGAGCTCGAGGCCTTCTTCTTCTTCTTCTTCTTCTTCTTTTGTTTTTATGGCAGTTGGCAAGCAACCTTCTGGTCTGCATTACCGCCACCTACTGTAATGGAGTGTTGACCGAGGTGGATCCCTACTCTATATTCTTTTATTTAACCCAGTGTTTTTTAAATATGTGTATATTGTTTTGTATCCTATGTTTTCTGAATGCAATCCTAATATACTTCCCACTTCTAACCTAATATTTTCTTTTGCTAACTTATTTTCCAGTATTTCTCTTTCTCTATTGTATTTCCTACATTTAAAATGGTCAACATTCTCTATTTGATGGCAAAAATCACACAGCCCTGTTGTATGTTTTCCTATCAATGTTAGTGAACTATTTAGATATGTATGTCCTAATCTCATTCTAGTAATAATGTCTTCTTCTTTCCTATTTCTACCCCCTCCTCTCATGACACCTACTCTCCTCTGGACTTTGTAAAACTCTCTACCTTTTATTTCCTTATTCCAATTATCCTGCCACTTTTTATTGTGTTCAATCTTAATTATGCTCTTCACTTTTTCTTTACTGTGCTTAATCTCCATGTTTACTTCTGTTTTAGTGGTTGCTTATTTTGCGTATCTATCAGCTAACTCATTTCCCTCAACTCCTACATGAGCAGGAACCCAGAGAAATGTTACCACACCTCCCGCTTTATTTATCCTGTAGATTGCCTGAACTATTTCATAAACTATATCTAGTCTTGTTTCTGATGCTATGTTTTTTATGCTCGTCAATGCACTGCTGGAGTCCGAGCACACGACTGCTTTCCTTGATTTGTTTTCCTCTATACAGTTAACTGCCATATAAATTGCGACCAATTCTCCCGTAAAAACAGATAGTTTATCACTGATTCTTTTATTTAACACTATATTTCCTTGGTGGATAACTACAGCAGCTCCTACTTTACTATTTATAGATTTTGATGCATCTGTGAATATCATGATGTTATCAAAAAACATTTCCTCAATCCAATGTTCTATCTGGTAACTATTTAAATTTCTATTCTTCAGTAATTGCATGTTTACCTTTGGGTTTTCATACATCCACGGTGGTATTGCAGGAATTGGTACTGTAGGGCTGACTTTAATATTGTCAATTTGTGCTTTGATACATACATCTCCTATTATCCACCCAAAACTATTCATTTTTTTCTTCTCTTTTTCTTGGCAGTTTATTAGCACTTGACGGGTTGGATGTCCTTGCTTGGATCCTTTTAAGTTGGCCCAATACACTGCTGAGAGTTGATCTCTCCTCATGTCCAAAGGTTTTTCGTTCATTTCTACTTGTAATGCTGCCACTGGGGTAGATTTAGTAGCTCCACAACATAACCTTAACGCCTGCGACTGGATCCGGTCTATTTTCCCAAGTAGTGTTTTTGAAGCAGATTGATAAATAATGCATCCGTAGTCAATAACAGATCAAATTAAAGTGATATATATTGTTTTCAATGTCAACCTATCAGCCCCCCAATCTTTACCCCTCAAAGCCCTCATTATATTTAACACCTTTTTACTTTTCTCCACTATTTTGCTGATGTGGGTTGACCAGTTAATATTTTTATCAAACCATATTCCTAAATATTTAAATACTTGTACCTCTTCTATGTTTTCTCCATAGAGTTTTATTTGGAGCTCCTTTTGTACTTTCCTCTTCGTAAAATTTATGACTTTTGTCTTTCCAACAGAGAATCTTAAACCCCAAGCCATCCCCCAGTCTTGAACATTATTTACCGCTTTTTGAATCTTCTTTTCTATATAATTTGTATTTCTACCTCTCTTCCACATCACTCCATCATCAGCAAACAATGCCACCTCCTCTAACCCTTCCACTTCACTAAAAACTTCATTTATCATGATGGAAAATAGTACTGGACTTATTATACTCCCTTGTGGGGTCCCATTTTCCACTTTGTATTCTCTGCTATATTCATTCTGTATTTTTACTAATAATGTTCTACTTGTTAAAAAGTCTTTTATCCATCTCTACATTCTGCCTCTAATCCCAATCTTATTTAGTTTCATCAGCAACCCCTGTTTCCACAACATATCATACGCTTTCTCTATGTCAAAAAATACCGCAAACATACTTTCTTTATTTATTTGTCCCTTTCTAATTTCCTCTTCCAGGTGCACTGCTGGGTCATTTGTGCTTCTTGCTTTGCGAAAACGACTTTGGTAGTTTTTTATAATTTCTTTTGACTCTAAATAATATATTAATCTTTCATTAATCATTTTTTCCATTACTTTGCCCAAATTTGAGGTCAATGCTATCGGCCTATAATTTCCTGCCTCTTCCGGATCTTTCCCTGGCTTGCATATTGGAATTATTACAGCTGTTTTCCACTCATCTGGTAATTTTCCTTCTTCATATATCCTATTATATAATTTCAAGACCACTTCTTTGCCGATGCTACCTAAATTTTTGATCATTTGATAACTCACCAGGTCTTTCCCTGCCGTCGTATTTTTGACTTTTTTTTAAAATTCGAACCATTTCATCCAAAGAAAATGTCATATCCATAGTGTTGGTAAAACTATTATCGTTGTCTTCCTTCATTTCCTCAATATTTAAACTAATTGTTTCTTCTCTCTTTTGTTTTTCTACATTTCTCAAATTATCATTACTGTGCACTTTAACAAAGGTTTTTGCTAAAAGTTCTGCTTTTTCTTTATTTCCTACCACACTCCGCGTTCCATCTTTCATCACATGATTTTTATGTTCTTTTCTGACCCCTGACATTCTCTTGATCATTCCCCACACTTGGCTTAAAGGAGTATTTCTATTTAGTGTTTCACAAAAAGTTCTCCAATGGTGTTTTCTTGTTTTTTTTTATAACATACCTTACTCTAGCTTGATGCCTTTTATATTGAATCATGTCTTGGAAATTATGTGTTCTTCTCAATATTCTAAATGCTCTATTCCGTTCTTGTATTGCATCTGTGCACTCTTGTGTCCACCACGGCACTATCTTCCTTCTTCTCCCTATACTATTCCTTGGTATGCTCTGTTCGGCTGCTTCTATTATGCAATTTGTAATATATGTATTTAATTGTTCAATATCTTGATTTATATCTACTTCCTTTAAAGTTATGTCGGTAATTTCCCTAAATTTCCCCCAGTCACCATGATTATACTTGCATCTTCCTTCTATCCTAGTGCTTTCTGTCCTATGATTTATGTTTATGTGAATGAAGATTGGATAGTGATCACTTCCCATTGTGCTGTATTTATTTACTTCCCACTCCACCTTTCCTGCTAACCCTTGTGACACTAGTGTTAAATCTATTGCTGTTTCTTTACCCGTGACAACATCCAACCTTGTTCCCGACCCATCATTCACACACACCAGTTCTTTTTCCTCCAAAAGTGCTTCCAATGTATCCCCATTCCAGTCATCCGTTTCACCCCACATTGTGCTATGTGCATTAAAGTCACCACACCAAATAATATTGCCACTCCAGTGCTCGATTATTGTTTCTAGTTGGTGAATTTCTAATTTCTTGCATGGATTATAGAAGTTTAGTACTTTGTATCTTTCTTTATTATTCCATACTTCTACTCCTACTATCTCCAGTTCTTGTTTTACTTTTAATATCGAATAATGCATATCTTCCTTAATAAATATGGCACATCCTCCTCCTTGCCCATCATTCCTATCGTTACGTATCGCTATATATCCTTTTATTATAAAGTTTAATTTTGGCTTCAGCCATGTTTCTTGAATACATATTATATGTGGCTTATTTTTCATATTATTAATGTATCCCTTTAATTCCTGTCCGTTTGCTATCGAACGTCTGGCATTCCACTGAACAATTAACATGGCGTTGGATTGTGGTAACATGACTCGGTCTCGTCTACTCTCTGTAGCTCACCTTGCACCTGTTCCCAGGATAGTTCTTTTAAATTTAAAAACTTTGCTGCTGCTTTGACAATTATTTTGATATTCTCAGTCTTGTTTCTAGCCTGTTCTGTACAATTTATTACGTACGCCAGGAATACAACTAGTTTGTCCATGGAAATTCCTGTATTTGCTGCCTCTTGTTTTTTATTTCTTGAACTATTTTCACTTCTGTCCTGTTCTGCACTTTCTTGATTTCTTATTTTAACTGCCTCTGCGTATGTAATATTTCTTTCAACTCTGATTTGCTGTACTTCTGTTGCCTGTTTTCTTATGATGCAGCCCCCATACGCTGCTGTGTGATTCCCGCCACAATTACAACACTTGACCTGTTCATTTTCTCCACATTGTCCATATTCATGGTCTCCTCCACACCGTCCACATCTCATCTTAGCATGACACACACTAGCTATGTGCCCATAGCGTTGGCACTTGAAACAACGTACTGGGGGTGGCACGTAAGCTCTAACATAGAAGCTTAAATACCCAATCATGATTCTCTCTGGTAGGACCTCCTCTGCAAATTGCACTAGCACGGATTTGCTCTCAGTCTTTTCACCGTTCCTAATGCCATCATTCTTTTCATCATAGTGACAGTTCCTCCTTTTATTTCTTTTTTCAGATCATCTAAATTTTCTCCTCTTGGGATTCCTGTCACGACTCCTCTTGCCCCCTTTCGTTCTCCCACTTCGATTTTTTCTTTTATTATTTTGTTGCACAGTTTTTGCAATCGCATTGCTTTGTTCTTTTGCTCTCCATTTTTGCATTTAATCAACAGCTGTCCGTCCCTGAGCACCTTCGCTATCTCCACCTCTCCAATGTCCTTCTTTAATCCCTTAACCAGTGTCATCAAACTAATGTCATTCATATCTTGGTTTGATTTAAATGTATAAATTATCTTATATTCATCCACCATAACCCTTTTCCTCTTATCGACCTCTTCATCGTCTTCATGCACTCTTTTAGCACTCGACTTTCCTTCACTCCCTCCTCTCCCCTTCTTTCCTCTCTCCCCTCTAGTCCTATCCATTTCCATACTATCCTCATACATCCCGTCACTATCCCCTTCCATCTGGATCCAGTCACAAAACAGCTTATGCTCAACCGCCAAAACAGATTTAGACACTCTCGCCGCCGCCAAATTCACTCCAAATGTTTGGTAGTTCCGTATCTCTCCTTCCGGACGAGCTCGAGGCCTATTTACAGTATTGTAATTCAGTGGTTCTCCAGCTTTTTTCAGTGATGTACCCCCTGTGAACATTTTTTTTTTTTTTTAATTCAAGTACCCACTAATCAGAGCAAAGCATTTTTGGTTGAAAAAAATAAAAATAAAGAAGTAAAATACAGCACTATGTCATCAGTTTCTGATTTCCTAAATTGTATAATAGTGCAAACTATTGCTAATTTGTAGTGGTCTTTCTTGAACTATTTGGAAAAAAAAGATATAAAAATAATTAAAAACTTGTTTAAAAATAAACAAGTGATTCAATTATAGATAAAGATTTCTACACATAGAAGTAATCATCAATTACTTAAAGTGCCCTCTTTGGGGATTGTAATAGAGATCCATCTGGATTCATGAACTTAATTTTAAACATTTATTCACAAAAAAATAAATCTTTAACATCAATATTTATGGAACATGGCCACAAAAAATCTAGGTGTCAACACTGAATATTGCATTGTTGCATTTTTTTTCACAGTTTATGAACTTACATTCATATTTTGTTGAAGTATTATTCCATCCATCCATCCATTTTCCTACCGCTTATTCCCTTTTGGGGTTGCGGGGGCGCTGGTGCCTATCTCAGCTACAATCAGGCGTAAGGCGAGGTACACCCTAGACAAGTCGCCACCTCATCACAGGGCCAACACAGATAGACAGACAACATTCACACTCACATTCACACACTAGGGCCAATTTAGTGTTGCCAATCAACCTATCCCCAGGTGCATGTCTGTGGAAGTGGGAGGAAGCCGGAGTACCCGGAGGGAACCCACGCAGTCACGGGGAGAACATGCAAACTCCACAAAGAAAGATCCCGAACCAGGGATTGAACCCCAGACTACTCAGGATCTTCGTATTGTGAGGCAGACGCACTAACCCCTCTGCCACCGTGAAGCCACAAGTGATTCAATAAGAGATAAAGATTTCTACACATAGAAGTAATCATCAACTTAAAGTGCCCTCTTTGGGGATTGTAGTAGAGATCCATCTGGATTCATGAACTTAATTCCAAACATTTCTTCACAAAAAAAGAAATCTTTAACATCAATATTTATGGAACATGTCCACAAAAAAATCTAGCTGTCAACACTGAATATTGCATTGTTACATTTCTTTTCACAGTTTATGAACTTATATTCATATTTTGTTGAAGTATTATTCAATAAATATATAAATAAAATATTCTTGAATTGTTGCTATTTTTAGAATATTTTTTTTAAATCTCACGTACCCCTTGGCATACCTTCAAGTACCCCCAGGGGTACGCGTACCCCCATTTGAGAACCAATGTTGTATTTGAACTCAAATTGTGTATGGTTATATTTACAAAAATATAACAACGTATCTATGTGCGTGGTCAAAAGTTTACATACATTTGTGAAGAACATAATGTCATGGATGTCTTGAGTTTCCAATCATTTCTACAACTCTTTTTTTTTTGGTGATAGAGGGATTGGAGCTGAAGTTTAGTTCTTTTATGAATTTATTATGGGTCTACTGAAAATGTGACCACATCTGCTGGGTCAAAAGTATACATACAGCAATGTTAATATTTGTTTACATGTCCCTTGGCAAGTTTCACTGCAATAAGGCACTTTTGGTAGCCATCCACAAGCTTCTGGTTGAAATTTGGACCACTCCTCTTGACAAAATTGGTGAAGTTCAGTTAATGTGTTGGTTTTCTGACATGCACTTTTTTCTTCAGCATTGTCCACATGTTTAAGTCAGGAATTTGGGAAGGCCATTCTAAATCTTTAATTCTAACCTGATTTAGCCAATCATTTCCCACTTTTGACGTGTGTTTGGGGTCATTGTCCTGTTGGAACACCCAACTGTGCCCAAGACCCAACCTCCGGGGTGATGATTTTCGGTTGTCCTGAAGAATTTGAAGGTAATCCTCCTTTTTCATTGTCCCATTTACTCTCTGTAAAGCACCAGTTCCATTGGCAGCAAAACAGCCCCAGAGCATAATTCTACCACCACCTTGCTTGACGGTAGAGATGTTGTTCCTGGGATTAAAGGCCTCACATTTTCTTCTGCAAACATATTGCTGGGTATTGTGGCCAAACGGCTCCATTTTTGTTTTAATCTGACACCACATGGACAAAGATAAGACCTTCTGGAGGAAAGTTCTGTGGTCAGATGAATCAAATATATATATATATATATATATATATATATATATATATATATATATATATATAAATATATATATGTATGCATGTGTGGGAAAAATCACAAGACTATTTCGTCTCTACAGAACTGTTTCATGAGGGGTTCCCTCAATCCTCAGGATATTTTAGGGAACCCCTCATGAAACAGTTCTGTAGGGATGAAGTAGTCCTGTGATTTTTCCCACACATACATATATTGCGCTCTACCACGGTATCGAGCATTATTCTCTGGATAATCTAATTAAGCCATATATATATATATATATATATATATATATATATACACACACACATATATATATACACATACATACATACATATATATGTACATATATATATATATATATATATATATATATATATATATATATATATATATACACATACATATATATATATATATATATATATACACATATATATATATGTCAGGCTTGCCACTGACAGTTTGTTTGTGTTTTAGTTTTTCCTCTATGTGTTTAGTATTTCCTGTCCTTAGTTCCTGTCAGCACTCTTATTTTGGTTCGGCTTCCTGTTTGTTTCCCTGAGTGCTTTGTTTCTCCTCAGCTGCGGCTGACAGGCACCTGGCCACACCTGGTGTCAATCAGCCCAGTCCTATTTGTACCTGCTTTGTCTTCCAGTCTGGGCTGGATTATTGATTTGTCGATGTCACTTTTTGTCACTCTTGTCATGTATTATCGCTCCTGTCGTGTCGTACCTTGTCGTGTCTTTGCAGCGTAGCGGTAAGTTATATTTGTTTGATATTTGTAGCTTACTGTTTTTTTTCCCCTGCTTCCAGTTTGTTCTTTCATTTTATAAGTACTACTTCTGTTTTCCTGCTCGCAACCCGCTAGCTTCCACACTAGGCCCCTTTTTGTTTTTGCTTGCTTCCATGCTAAGTCTCCTTTTTGTTTTCTAGCTCCCATGCTAGTTTTCTTAGTTTGTTATCCGCCTCGTGCGCGCTTTGTGTTAGTACCCATTTGTGTTTTCTTGTTCTATTAATTTAATTAAATCATGTTGTCCTATTCAATGCCTGCCTCCATCCCTGCATCATGGGATTCGTCACAAATAAACTTTGACAGTATATCCTTCTTTTTTTACATAACTTGTAATTTTGGTTGGTCATAGTTGTATAAAAAAATACAACTTTATCTACACAACGCAAATCTTAACTTTTTGTTAATTTTGTTACTTGCTATTGGCCTATATAATTGAGATGGTTACAAAATAAATATATTTTTCCCAGAATAAAATTATATATTTTTTTACCTTAATAATACCAATGCTCACAAAGTTCATTGACGCAACAAACATTTAATAACAAATACAAAGACAGGAAAATAATAAATACAACAATTGATGCATACAATGAAATATGCTCAAAACTGAAGTAATTAGAATAAAAAAAATTTACATAAAAAATGGCAACATGAAGGGTAACAAGAGTGATCCTTGGGGACGGGGTACACTAACATTTAAATCCTTTCTTCCACGAGCCCAATAAAACAGTGTGGAAAAGTCCTGAATAGTATAACACAATATCATGAACAGACCAAAAATGTATCAAACGAACACATTCATACACATTTGAGTACAAAGTTGAAAAATAACAATATCTAAAATACACTATATTTGAGTTTTCCTCAGCAAAAAGAACCACATTTAAGATAACATTGCAGTCCCTCTGAAATAAACACAATCTATATATTTGTATTTGTACATAAGGTCAGTGCTAAATCATTTTCTACATGATATAATACAAAATGGGTGCCAACACCTCCTTCAGGGTGTCATTTGGTTCCAGTGAAGTTGAGTGCATACATCTTTAGTTCAGCAAATGGTTTTGTAAAGAGTTTGGGAGAAGTGTGATGTTATATATTACTGTTGCAGACTTAACTTTTTACCTTATCTGTAATAAAGAACTGTCACCTGACCCCTTAAAATGATGTATGCTTACAAAACAATCAATGCAATAAGGGAGAATACTTCTTCTGAATGTGCTTCATTCGACCTTTAAATTAAAACAAGTTGAATCTGGAATGACATACCAGTTGTTGGTAAAAAAAGAAAACAATGGTGCAGCAGAGTCCTGTAGCACATAAATCTGAAAGAGATACATGCAATTATTAGTTTATTTTATTGGTTTATTTGATAGGGACATTGCACATACTATTGCACAGGTGCTTTTCTTTTGTTGTCCCCTCGCAAAGGCAAAGTGACAGCACGTTAAAAACACGTTGACCAATAAAATCTACACTACAGATGAAAAAAACCCTTCAATAAAAAGAGAGCACCCACAGAAAGATGAGATCAACTACAATGAATACATAGACCAGTGGTTCTCAACTTTTTACACCAAGTACCACCCTAGAAAACACTTGGCTCTCCATAATGACAAACATTAAAATACAGTACAATAGTAAGCCTAAGTATTCATTAAAACAAGGCAGAGGTTTTATTTAATGAATATATTGAATATGTTGGGCACTGTAGCATTACACACAGTTTGAACACTAGCACTCTGTTGGAATATAGAAAAATAAAAACTACTTTATTCAAGTGATTCTTTGGCATACCACTAGCTCAGGGGTCGGCAACCCAAAATGTTGAAAGAGCCATATTGGACCAAAAAAAAAATCAGTCTGGAGAATATATCTTCTTTTATTGTATTACAAAATAACAAACACGTTATATAAACACATGGAATATTTTTTTTGCTTTGTTTTTAATTTATTTTGTATTTTTATTAAAAAAAAATGTTGGGGGGGAAGAGTGTGTTTCTCATTACCTGTATTTTTGTACCATATCAAATGAATAAATAAACATTCAAAAAAACAAAAAAACACATGGAATAAAACATTTAGTTTATGTCCCCTAGAACAGTGGTTTTAAAATGGGGGTACTTGAAGGTATGCCAAAGGGTACGTGAGATTTTTTAGAAATATTCTAAAAATAGCAACAAATCAAAAATCCTTTATAAGTATATTTATTGAATAACACTTCAACAAAATATAAATGTGAGTTCATAAACTGTGAAAAGAAATGCAACAATGCAATATTCAGTGTTGACAGCTAGATTTTTTGTTGACATGTTCCATAAATATTGATGTTAAATATTTATTTTTTGTGAAGAAATGTTTAAAATTAAGTTCATGAATCCAGATGGATCTCTATTACAATCCCCAAAGAGGGCACTTTAAGTTGATGATTACTTCTATGTGTACAAAATTTTATCTATAATTGAAACATTTGTTTTTAGTTATTTTTATATGTTTTTTTCCAAAATAGTTCATGAAAGACCACTACAAATGAGCAATATTTTGCACTGTTATACAATTTAATAAATCAGAAACTGATGACATAGTGCTGTATTTTACTTCTTTATCTCTTTTTTTTAAACCAAAAATGCTTTGCTCTGATTAGTGGGTACTTGAATTAAAAAAATGTTCACAGGGGGTACATCACTGAAAAAAGGTTGAGAACCACTGCCCTAGAAAACGTAGGTAAACATTACTTTTCACCGACCATTAAAATACCAACTTACAATTTGTAATGTGAAAAAGTAGATGCTAAGGAAGTCCTTGTTTTAACACAGTAAATATTTTTATGGGTGTAAAAAAAAAGTCCAAAGATTAATTGGTACCATATCAAATAAACAATTTTTTTGTCGCTTATCACTTATACACACACACACACACATATATATACACACACATGTACACACACACACACACACACACCTATATATATAAATATATATATACATATATATATATATATATATATATATATATATATACACACATACATACATTCATTGTATTCTCTGTAACACTTTGCACTGTGCCTTATGTCGTGGATTGTCTTACGTTTTTCTTTACAGCCAGGTGGGAGCGCTGTTCTGCTAGTGACAGCTTTGTTCCAACAGTACTGTTATTTTTTAAGGCTAAATTACAACTGCTAAACCAGGGGTGTCACATGTGCGGCCCGACTTAAACAAGTTGAAAAACTTATTCAGGTGTTACCATTTAGTGGTCAATAGTAAGGAATATGTACTGTACTGTGCAATCTACTAAAAACAGTTTCAATCAATCAATCAATCAATCAAAGCATCGAGCTCGCACATTTTGAAAAGTGGAGCCCTACTGTACTTTTGAGGGCCTTCTTGCTTTTTTGGCTTGGAAAAATGTAACATAACCTTAAGGCAGTCAGGCTGAGTCTGCTCTGATTGCTTGACTACTTGTTACCCCGCCAAGTGCTTGAGCCGGTGCCGAGTCTGCAACCGGATCAAAATAAGGCACTGTTTGATGTTACATGAAGCAGGTGGTACCGACGGACTTCGGTCGGTAGCTTAAAAAAGCGCCCACTTCGGTACCGACCTAAACTTATTTCTTTTCTATGATTATAGTGGGGCCCAAGCCACCCTAAAATAATCCCAGTGACGTTCATGCTCTGATTATTTGTATGCATTCAAAAAAAGCTACCTCACAATGGGGTGTCATTTACAGGAGTTTGAAACGTTTTGGAGACGGCGGCACCGTTGCTGCCCCCTGTTGTTAAAACCTGGAGCTGCACTTGGTAAACACTGTCACTCTGGAGGCCATGAACCATCACTGCCCGCTGAGACTGAAAGGTAGAAAACAAAAGCAGAAGACAATGGACCAGTCAAAAGATGGAAACTATGACACACACGGAAAAAAAATACAGTGCTTGATTACTGTCTCACCGGTGCAACTGTCTGCGTCTGAGAGATAAGTGTGTCCTCCTGGCTTTTAAGCCTCATGGTAACTCCTGACTGCAGCGCCCACGTGAACTGGAACCCTTCAACTTCTGCCATGTCCAGTGCATGTTGGGATACCCGCCAGCGAAATACAGCCAGCAGCGTACCATTGACTTGGTAAAACTCTGCTGTGAGCCGCTCAGGACGGAGTACCACCTTTCTGCCTGCTGGGGGGCGCTCTGACACAAAGGATAGAAAATGTTCCCCTTTCTAATCTTTTATCAATCTTATGAAAATAATTTCTGAGCACTCATAAAATCCAGGATGATACCTTCAGCGTAGCAGGGTAAAACTTGGCTTTCTTTGACCCGGACGGAGGAGCAAGTCGGAGTCGTAACCCAGGCAACAGCCTCTGACCCAGGATCCGTCTTCATTGCCACAGCCACCCAGTACTTACAGGCAAACAGTAGGCCTGTGATGGTGTAATGGGTACCCTGGAGGGAGAAAGTATGTCAATGTTTGTGAGGGACCCAATGTTTCATGTGACATATTACCTGTCTTTGGGAACCAAATATAATATTTATTTCATCTTGGAAAAAAAAACCCCACTTGCAACAATTTGTGCTTGGCAGTTAGGTTTATGGGCACCATCAAAGAGTGAGAGATGATGTCATTGTTTAAATTATACACTTCACTGAACAAATATCTCTTTCAATGAACTCAACAAATTGCACACAGCGCAATTATACTTATCAACTATGACAGCATGAATTAAAAACTTACTAGTGGGACACTAGACATATGTTTTTCATAAAAATCTATCTGTTATGTGTATTTTATATAAGTATTTTTTCATGTTAAATATTTTTCTCCAGTTACTCTGACTAATTTCTAAACAGTCGAATAAATGAATGATTGTTTGTCTATGTGTGACTTTTCTGCAGGTGTTAAGAGGCTAAAAAAAAAATTTTTTTAGCTTCTTTCGTGGTGTGCGTGAATTCTATTGCAGCTGTAACTAATCATTTTAATTGCGAATTTTGATCCGAAATCAGAGAAGACTTTTGCAGAGGTGTGCAGTACGCCCGCTGACTAATTACCTTTAATATAGACCCGGCAATTATTTCGACTCGGAGACCACATAGAGACGAAAAATGTGTCTGGGGTGTTTAGTTGTGTGTGTGTGTGTATATATATATATATATATATATATATATATATATATATATATGTACAAACCCCGTTTCCATATGAGTTGGAAAATTGTGTTAGATGTAAATATAAACGGAATACAATGATTTGCAAATCCTTTTCAACCCATATTCAATTGAATGCACTACAAAGACAACTCATAAACTTCTTTTTTTTTTTGCAAATAATAATTAACTTAGAATTTCATGGCTGCAACACGTGCCAAAGTAGATGGGAAAGGACATGTTCACCACTGTGTTACATCACCTTTTCTTTTAACAACACTCAATAGTTTGGGAACTGAGGAAACTAATTGTTGAAGCTTTGAAAGTGGAATTATTTCCCATTTTTGTTTTATGTAGAGCTTCAGTCGTTCAACAGTCCAGGGTCTCCGCTGTCGTATTTTACGCTTCATAATGCGCCACACATTTTCAATGGGAGACATGTCTGGACTGAACGCGGCCCAGGAGAGTACCCGCCGTCTTTTTTTACGAAGCCACGCTGTTGTAACACTTGTCTTGCTGAAATAAGCAGGGGCGTCGATGATAATGTCGCTTGGATGACAACATATGTTGCTCCAAAACCTGTATGGACCTTTCAGCATTAATGGTGCCTTCACAGATGTGTAAGTTACCCATGCCTTGGGCACTAATGCACCCCCATACCATCACAGATGCTGGCTTTTGAACTTTGCGCCTATAACAATCCGGATGGTTATTTTCCTCTTTGTTCTGGAGGACACCACGTCCTCTTTTTCCAAATATTATTTGAAATGTGGACTCGTCAGACCACAGAACACCTTTCCACTTTGCATCAGTCCATCTTAGATGAGGTCGGGACCAGCCAAGCCGGTGGCGTTTCAGGATATTATTGATAAATGGATTTGGCTTTGCATAGTAAAGTTTTAACTTGCACCTACAGATGTAGCGAACAACTGTAGTTACTGACAGTGGTTTTCTGAAGTGTTCCTGAGCCCATGTGGTGATATCATTTACACACTGATGTCGGTTTTTGATATAGTACCGCCTGAGGGATCAAAAGTCTGTAAAATCATCGCTTATGTGCAGTAATTTCTCCAGATTCTCTGAAATGTTTGATGATTTTACAGACCGCAGATGGTAAAATCCCTCAATTCCTTGCAATAGCTCATTGAGAAATGTTGTTCTAAAACTGTTCAACAATTTATTTACAAAGTGGTGACCCTCACCCCATCCTTGTTTGTGAAAGACTGAGGATTTCATGGAAGTTGCTTTTATACCAAATCATGGCACCCAACTGTTCCCAATTAGCCTGCACACCTGTGGGATGTTCCATATAAGTGTTTGATGAGCATTCCTCAACTTTATCAGTATTTATTGCCACCTTTCCCAACTTCTTAGTCACGTGTTGCTGGCACCAAATTGTAAAGTTAATAATTATTTGCTAAAGAAAAAATGTTTATCAGTTTCAACATCAAATATGTTGTCTTTGTAGCATATTCAACTGAATATGGACTGAAAATGATTTGCAAATCATTGTATTCCGTTTATATTTACATCTAACACAATTTCCCAACTCATATGGAAACGGGGTTTGTATATATATATGTGTATATATATATATATATATATATATATATATATATGTATATATATATATGTATATATATATATATATATATATATATGTATATATATATGGATATATATAAATATATAGATATATATACATATATATATATATACATATATATATATATATACGTATACATATATATATATATATATATATATATATATATATATGTATATATATGCATATATAATGTATTAATTTGATTAGAATTTCTATTTGTAATCAGCCTGACCTAAGTCTTGATAATACATTTTATGATTAACACATTGTTTCATATCATTTGACAAGGTTTATCCTGTTAAACTATAACTATGTTAGATATAATTATCGAATAAGATTAAAATCAAGAGTAAGATTAGCAATTCGGTGTTATTTGAAAAAGTTGGGTCCGCAGGTCAAAACGATTAAGAACCCCTTGCATAAAAATATTGTGAAAAAGCTGCCACCGGCAATTAAGCACCCCCACCTGGCTGAATGTATGCATAACATCAGATACACTGCAGAATGTATTCTGTTTGTGTTTGCAAAAAGCCACGTATTAGCCATGCAGCTCCCAAATGGTAACAAACTGAGGGATTTTGTACTTATTCATCATACAGACGGCTATTAACATTGAGCATAAACAATCGTTATGTAACTCTATGTGTACCTGAAAAGCAGCGACGCATACAAAAACAAATATTAAGGCCCGTGGAAGAAAAGTGCGTACATGTTTTGCAGGTCTGTTCAAATGATACATTTGTAAAGAAGCAAAGAAATCTGAGACACAGATGATGAGAAAAGGGATGTGGGACGAAGTGCTGATGGCTGAGAGACATAGTTACACAAACACAGAAGATGAGGGCATTCCATTAGGAAAAATGAGTTGTGGTGCTGAAACCCAACCTGCCATACACTCACATAAGCAATAATAAGCAACAGCCAACAACCCCTTGTGTGACACGTCATTAGTCGGCCGGGACAGATCTACCTGCACGCTTGCTGTGCCCCCGGTGCTTGTAATATTAGTGCTGCAGGTATGTGGACGCCACCGCAAAACGTATTCACCCGGGTGACGAAGTCTGGCTGAAACACAAAAAAGAACAGAAAAGAGACGTCAGACGCGCATACTGAGAAGGAGCAAGACCAACATGTCCCAATCCTGTTTTTGTACCAACATTTTGTATCTCCTCTTCCTGTCCAGCTGCCAACATCTACAAGAGAAAGGGCAGGGGGGCACTCGCTTGGGTTTTACCTCTCAGGCTACATTTTATCTGAGTTCACTGTTAATATATCCCACATAACAAAGTTCAACATAAAACATTATCTAAACCAGGGATTCGCCAAAAACCATTTGATCAAAGTACAATGTTTTATTTTCCTGTATTCAAACACAATTTTACTGTTCAAACTGTGTGTAATGTTACAGTGACCGAAAACATTTAATATACTTGTTAAGTAATAGCTCTGCCTTGTTTTTAATGAATATATGGGCCAGCTACGCTACCGTAGTTGAATGTTGATCATTATGGTGCTATTTTTTTTATGGGGAGTTACTTGGTGGTATCCATCCATCCATTTTCTACCGCTTATTCCTCTTTGGGGTTGCAGGGGGCACTGGTGCCTATCTCAGCTGTCTTCGGGCGGAAGGCGGTGTACACCCTGGACAAGTCGCCAACTCATCGCAGGGCCAACACAGATAGACAGACAACATTCACACTCACTTGGTGGTATGAATGGGAAAAAAACAACTATGAAATCCATCCATCCATTTTTTACCGCTTGTGCCGTTCGGGGTTGTGGGGGGTGCTGGAGCCAAATCCAGCTGTATTCGGGCAGAAGGCGGGGTACACCCTGGACAAGTCACCCCCGTATCGCAGGGCCAACACAGATAGACAGACAACATTCACACTCACATTCACACACTAGGGCCATTTTAGTGTTACCAATCAACCTATCCCCAGGTGCATGTCTTTGGAAGTGGGAGGAAGCCGGAGTACCCGGAGGGAACCCACGCAGTCACGGGGAGAACATGCAAACTCCACACAGAAAGATCCCGAGCACAGGATTGAACCCAGGACTACTCAGGACCTTCGTATTGTGAGGCACATGCACTAACCCCTGTTCCACCGTGCTGCCCCAGCTATGTAATACAACACAATAATGGTATATATAATAATCTAAGGCAAAAAGTCAAATTAATCATTATTATTAATTATAATTACAAATAGAAATTATAATTAATAATAATGATTAGATAGATAGATAGATAGATAGATAGATAGATAGATAGATAGATAGATAGATAGATAGATAGATAGATAGATAGATAGATAGTACTTTATTGATTCCTTCAGGAAAATTAAAATTCCAGCAGCAGTGTACAGAGTTGAGATCAATTTAAAAAAAGTAAAAAGTAAATAACGGGGGTTTAAATGGAAACAAATTAGAGAAATAGATTAAGGCGCAGTCAAGGCGTAGAGGGGTTACGGTTTGGTGGCCCCGGGATTAGGTCTCTGCTTTTTGCAGAGGATGTGGTCCTGATGGCTTCATCTGGCCGGGATCTTCATGCTACGTGGGGGGCGGTATAGCTCGGTTAGTAAAGCGGCCGTTTCAGCAACTAGAGGGTTGCAGGTTCGATTCCCGCTTCCGCCATCCTAGTCACTGCTGTTGTGTCCTTGGGCAAAACACTTTACCCACCTGCTCCCAGTGCCACCCACACTGGTTTAAATGTAACTTAGATATTGGGTTTCACTATGTAAAGCGCTTTGAGTCACTACAAAAAGGCGCTATATAAATATAATTCACTTCACTTCACTCCGTTGTAGTGAAGAAGGAGCTGACCCGGAAGGCAAAGCTCTCAATCTACGTTCCCTCCCTCACCTATGGTCATGAGCTTTGGGTCATGACCGAAAGGACAAGATCACGGGTACAAGCGGCCGAAATGAGTTTCTTAACAAGGGAAGACCGCCAGGTGGCGGGGCTCTCCCTTAGAGATAGGGTGAGAAGCTCTGCCAATCCGAGAGGAGCTCAAAGTAAAGCCGCTGCTCCTCCACATCGAGAGGAGCCAGATAAGGTGGTTCGGGCATCTGGTCAGGATGCCACCCGAACGCCTCCCTAGGGAGGTGTTTAGGGCACGTCCGACCGGTAGGAGGCCACGGCAAAGACCGAGGAGAGGTTGGGAAGGTTACGTCTCCCGAGTGGCCTGAGAACGCCTTGGGATCCCCCGGGAAGAGCTGGACGAAGTGGCTGGGGAGAGGGAAGTCTGGTCTTCCCTGCTTAGGCTGCTGCCCCCGCGACCCGATCTCGGATAGGCGGAAGAAGATGGATGGATGGATGGAATTACAAATAGTTTTTCAAATAAATACAGATATTAGGGCGCTGAATCTTTGGGATTTGATTCTTGGGGTTAACGATTCTAAATAAATACTTTTGTAAAAGCATTAGGTGCCAGTTCTCTGATTAACTACATTTCTCCATGAAATTTCGAAACAGCTCTAATACATTTTCTTATTACTTGAAAGAAAACTGGTTTTCGCATTGAGCCACATTTGACTAACTGCACTAGAGCAAGCCCGGTCACAGGCAATTACAAAGCCTGCTAGCCTGGGTATGGAGTCAGTTAAGTTAGAACTAGCCAGCGCCAGGCTGGATGATCCCTGTACACATAGTAATTTTCGTAGAATAATACACAACTCACAAAATGTTTTTTGTGCTATGACTATGACTACGTCAGAGTTAGACATGCGTTCTACTGAGGTGGCAAATTATGATGCGTTCAGTTTATCGCAGCACCAAGTAGACAATCTGAAAATTCCCGTCATATCAATTCCTAGATATGGTCGTAATTATTTTAAGTACACTGCGCATAATAAACACAACATTATTAATATTGCTACTACGGATAATTTGATCAACAACTCCTTAAAACAGCCCACTACCTATAATATGGGCTTTCTAAACATCAGATCTTTGTCTCCCAAAACATTATTAGTTAATGAGGTCATTAGAGACAACAACCTTAACGTCATCGGTCTTAGCGAAACCTGGCTTAAACCAGACGACTTTTTTGCGATAAATGAGGCATCCCCTCCTAACTATACGAATGCGCATATTGCCCGTCCCCTTAAAAGGGGAGGGGGGGTCGCACTAATATACAACGAAAACTTTAACTTTAGTCCTAACTTAAATAATAAATATAAATCGTTTGAGGTGCTTTCTATGAAGTCTGCCACACCTCTGCCTCTGTGCCTGGCCGTTATCTACCGCCCCCCCAGGGCCCTATTCGGACTTTATTAGTGAATTCTCAGAGTTTGTTGCTGATCTAGTGACACACGCCGATAATATAATTATAATGGAGGACTTTAATATCCATATGAATACCCCATTGGACCCACCGTGCGTGGCGCTCCAGACTATAATTGATAGCTGTGGTCTTACACAAATAATAAATGAACCGACGCATCGCAGCGGTAATACGATAGACCTAGTGCTTGTCAGAGGTATCACCGTTTCCAAAGTAATGATACTCCCGTATACTAAAGTAATGTCCGATCATTACCTCATAAAATTCGAAGTTCAGATTCATGTTCGGCAAGCTAATAATAATAAAAACTGCTATAGCAGCCGCAACATTAATGCTGCCACAACGACGACTCTTGCTGACCTACTGCCCTCGGTAATGACACCGTTCCCAAAGTATGTGGGCTCTATTGATAACCTCACTAACAACTTTAACAACGCCCTGCGCGAAACCATTGATAGTATAGCACCGCTGAAGTTAAAAAAGGCTCCAAAAAGGCGTACGCCATGGTTGCCCACATCTGAGGTCCTCTCCAAGGTTTCTCATAGTCAGCATTGTCACTGGCGTCCCACTGGATGTGAATTCTCCCTGCCCACTGGGGGTGAGTTTTCCTTGCCCTTTTGTGGGTTCTTCCGAGGATGTTGTAGTCGTAATGATTTGTGCAGTCCTTCGAGACATTTGTGATTTGGGGCTATATAAATAAACATTGATTGACATTGATTGGTTTTGTTTTGTAAAATTCCAGCCACACATTTAATAAAGTCAATAAATATAAGGCAACAAGAGAAGTATCCCTCACTTCTCTTTTGTAAAGTAAATCAGTACAGCAGATATGGGCATCAATATGATTTTCCTGAGTGGCTGGTCGGGACAGAGAAAAAATAAAAAAATAAAATAAAATACAACTTTTTTTTTTTTTTTAAATCGATTAAGAATAGGTAAAAATAAGAATTGAGATTCATTAAAAAAAATATATATATATTTTACACCCGTAATACATATAGAGTGGTATCTTGACCTAAGAGTGCCTCAACTTTTTGAAATAAGACCTGTCTCTTTGGTAATTGTTGTGCTTTAAGTTACAGGCAAAAATTGGAGTTACAAGCGTCCCCGTTGCACTGCAAAAAGTCAGTGTTCAAAAACAAAAAACAAAAAATACAAAAATGAGGGGTATCTTACTTGAACTAAGCAAAATTATCTGCCAATAGAACAAGAAAATTCGGCTTGTCAAGACCTTCCAATACAAATAAAATTAGCTAACCTCAATGAACCCCAAAATACCTTAAAATAAGTATATTCTCACTAATAACAAGTGCAGTTTTCTTGGTAGAAAAAAAAGAGACGTTTTTCCTCAATATGTTGAAAAATATTCTTAAATTAAGTAAATGCTAGTGCCATTATCTTGACATGATGATATGCGCTCGGCATCATAATTTTTATTTTTTTAATGCTTGAAGTAAGACCTACTAAGTGGCCTAGTGGTTAGAGCTAGGGTCACCAACGCGGTGCCCGCGGGCACCAGGTCGCCCGTAAGGACCAGATGAGTCGCCCGCTGGCCTGTTCTAAAAATAGCTCAAAAAGCAGCACTTACCAGTGAGCTGCCTCTATTTTTTAAATTGTATTTATTTACTAGCAAGCTGGTGTCGCTTTGCTCGACATTTTTAATTCTAAGAGAGACAAAACTCTAATAGAATTTGAAAATCCCCAAAAATATTTTAAAGATTTGGTCCTCCCTTGTTTAAATAAATTCATTTATTTTTTTACTTTGCTTCTTATAACTTTCAGAAAGACAATTTTAGAGAAAAAATACAACCTTAAAAATGATTTTAGGATTTTTAAACACATATACCTTTTTACCTTTTAAATTCCTTCCTCTTCTTTTTTTTTATTGTAAAGAATATAAATACATTTTAATTTAATTCTTCATTTTAGCTTCTGTTTTTTTGACAAAGAATATTTCTGAAATATTTCTTCAAACTTATTATGATTAAAATGAAAAAAATATTCTGGCAAATCTACAAAAACTTTAGAATTAAATTTAAATCATATTTCAAAGTCTTTTGAATTTCTTTTAAAATTTTTGTTCTGGAAAATCTAGAAGAAAGAATGATTTGTCTTTGTTAGAAATATAGCTTGGTCCAATTTGTTATATATTCTAACAAAGTGAAGATTGGATTTTAACCTATTTAAAACATGTCATCAAAATTTTAAAATTAATCCTAATCAGGAAAAATTATTAATGATGTTCCATAAATAATTCTTAACATTTTTTCAAAAAGATTCAAATTAGCTAGTTTTTCTCTTCATTTTTTTCAGTTGAATTTTGAATTTTAAAGAGTCGAAATTGAAGATAAACTATGTTTTAAAATTTAATTTTAATTTTTTTTGTGTTTGCTCCTCTTTTAAACCGTTCAATTAAGTGTTTTTTTCATCATTTATTCTCTACAAAAACCTTCCGTAAAAGGAAAAAAAATGTGCGACGGAATGACAGACAGAAATACCCATTTTTTAAATATATATATCGATTCATTTATTAAAGGTAAATTGAGCAAATTGGCTATTTCTAGCAATTTATTTAGGTGTGTATCAAACTGGTAGCCCTTCGCATTAATCAGTACACAAGAAGTAGCTCTTGGTTTCAAAAAGGTTGGTGACCCCTTGGTTAGTGTCCGCCCTGAGATCGGTAGGTTGGGAGTTCAAACCCCGGCCGAGTCATACCAAAGACTATAAAAATGGGACCCATTACCTCCCTGCTTGGCACTCAGCATTAAGGGTTGGAATTGGGGGTTAAATCCCCACAAATGATTCCCAGTCGCGGCTTGCTGCTGCCCACTGCTCCCCTCACCTCCCAGGGGTCAAATGCAGAGGACAAATTTTGCCACACCTAGTGTGTGTGTGTGACAATCATTGGTACTTTAACTTAACTTTATACTTGTGAGTGTTAATGACACAGCTTTGCATCAGTTTATATTCTAGTTTCAAGCATGTTTTACTCAAAATAGGTCAGATAATCTTAGCAACAAGCTGCAATAATACTTAAAACAAGTAAGACACTCTAACATAAAATCTGCTTAGTGAAAATAATTATCTTATCAGACAGAAAATATCCCCCTTATTTGAGATATTTCATTTTACTTAGATTTCAGTTTTTGCAGTGTATTAGTTGGTATAGCAAATGCCACAGTCAACCCCACAAAATCTGCCCAAAACATCTGGTTTTATTCGCTCTTAGAGATGGACATAACTTGTTTTTTCCATCCGTGGGAAAAAAAGAAAGTGAGTGTAAAGGACAGTGCTGAGAAGAAGTAGTGAATGGTATTCACTGAATTAAAGAAATAAATCATCAAAAACATGACAAGTGTGTCGTTGACTTGACTGTTTCAATGTGTGACGTTGATTTGAGATACAAGTGTTTTGAGTTAAGAGCTCCGTCACAGAACCAATTACGCTGGTAAGTTGAGGTACTGCTGTACATTATACATTGTTATGTATTTGCATTATTACAGTAATAAAGATTGTATGCTACATTACCGTATTTTTCGGAGTATAAGTCGCATCTGCCGAAAATGTATCATAAAGAAGGGAAAAAACATATATAAGTCGCACTGGAGTATAATTCGCATTTTGGGGGGAAATTTATTTTATAAAATAGACATTTGAAAGGCAATTTAAAATAAATAAAGAATAGTGAACAACAGGCTGAATAAGTGTACGTTATATGAGGCATAAATAACCACCTGAGAAGGTGCCTGGTATGTTAACGTAACATATTATGGTAAGAGTCATTCAAATAACAATAACATATAGAACATGCTATACGTTTACCAAACAATCTGTCACTCCTAATCGATAAATCCCATGACATTTTATACGTCTAGTCTCTTACGTGAATGAGCTAAATAATATTATTTGATATTTTACGGTAATGTGTTAATAATTTCACACATAAGTCGCTCATAAGTCGCACCCCTGGCCAAACTGTGGAAAAAACTGCGACTTATAGTCCGAAAAATACGGTACTATGTTTTGGGAACTTGTTTTTGTCTTTTTGTTGGTGTTGTGTGTTTCCATAGCAACCCACCGTGGTTAGACCTCTTCCAGAACACCTTGACCTGCAGCTGACCATTATGGTAATGGGGGGCAGCAACCCACAGGCGAAGATCACCGGGGATGATTGGGTCGAGAGGGGATTCCGGATGAGGTGGAGAAGACAAGAGACGACGCTCAGGTGAGGATGAGGACGGTAGGGAGGGAGACAAATGCAGCGATGGGGATGATGAGGACGACGTGAAGGGGAGCTCATTGGAGAAGGCTTCAGCTTTGGTGGAATCTAATGGACCGGGAGGACAAAATTCGTCAGTGTATATCTGACTCATTTAATGAATATGAAAAACACTTTTATTCCTTTACGTAAGGATGCTTAAAGGGGAACATTATCACAATTTCAGAAGGGTTAAAACCAATAAAATCAGTTCCCAGTGGCTTATTTTATTTTTCAAAGTTTTTTTAAACATTTTACCCATCATAGAATATCCCGAAAAAAGGCTTTAAAGTGCCTGATTTTTGCTATCTGTGAAGCCCTCGTCCATTTTCCTGTGACGTCATCCAGTGATGCCAATACGGATAGCACAGCAAGATATAGCGACATTAGCTCGGATTCAGACTCGGATTTCAGCGGCTTGAGCGATTCAACAGATTATGCATGTATTGAAACGGATGGTTGGAGTATGGAGGCAGATAGCAAAAACGAAATTGAAGAAGAAACTGAAGCTATTGAGCGAATAGCTATTGAAGCTATTCGGCCATGTCTGCCTTAGCATCGCCGGTAAAATGTGCAGACCAAACGATCGGGACTTTCGCATCTTGTGACACTGGATAAAATTTAATCTGTCGATTGGTAAGTGTTTGTTTGGCATTAAATGTGGGTGGAGGGAAACGCTGGATGCAAATATAGCTACAAATGTAAATACAGCTAGCCGAAATAGCATGTGAACATCGATTAGCTGGCAGTCATGCCGCGACCAAATATGTCTGATTAGCACATAAGTCAATAACATCGACAAAACTCACCTTTGTGATTTCGTTGACTTTATCGTTAGAAATGCATCTGCAGGATGACTGCCTTAGCATCGCCGGTAAAATGTGCAGACTAAACGACCGGGACTTTCGCATATTGTGACACTGGAACAACTTAAACCCGTCGATTGGTCAGTGTTTGTTTGGCATTAAATGTGGGTGGAGGGAAAGGCTGGATGCAAATATAGCTACAAATGTACATACAGCCAGCCTAAATAGCATGTTAGCATAGATTAGCATGCCGCGCTAATCGATGCACATTCTACGTAAATCAACTTGAATCCGTCCCTGATCGTGTTGTTACACCCTCCGACAACACACCGACGAAGCATGATGTCTCCAAGGTACGGAAAACAGTCGAAAAAACAAAAAATAACAGAGCTGATTTGACTTGTAGTATATAATGTGTTTGAGAAAATGGTGGTTGACTACCTAGGTGACGTCATCGCTCCGAGAGCAAATAATAGAAAGGCGTTTAATTCGACAAAATTCACCCATTTAGAGTTCGGAAATCGGTTAAAAAAACATATGGTCTTTTTTCTGCAACATCAAGGTATATATTGACGCTTACATAGGTCTGGTGGTAATGTTCCCCTTTAACCCATTTATCACTTATTTATTCTCAAGCAAACATTATTCATGTAGTCAAAGTAGTGACAAAACAGTAATGCGTGTGCTGCGACGTAACATACATCTCATTTAAAAAAGATATTGTGCAATGACCATCATAGAGTGTCTCCTGCTTGACACTCAAAGGCACTGGTTGGCTTCATCGGACCTTAAAAACCTCGTCTAGGTTTACTTTTATGAATGATAAATGCTGACATATGTTCCAATTGTTGCTCTCTGGCTGGACAATTTGAGCTGCAGCTGGTTCACAATACCAACAGGTCACCTATAAATACCTTTGTTGGCTGGATGACTATTAACTCGCCACTTTCCGCACTCTGTATGGTCAGTGCGTTTAAAGAACAGACTTTGCTGACGAAGTGAGCGAGGATATCGTAAACTCAATTATGTATGACTCAGTTTAGAAATGTGAGCTGTGAACTGCACGGTGATAATGAATGGCGTGAAACAGGTTTTTACAATAAATGTTGGAAAGTACACTATATTGCCAAAAGTATTTGGCCACCTGCCTTGACTCGCGTATGAACTTGAAGTGCCATCCCATTCCTAACCCATTGGGTTCAATATGATGTCAGTCCACCTTTTGCAGCTATTACAGCTTCAACTATTCTGGGAAGGCTGTCCACAAGCTTGCAAAGTGTGTTTATAGGAATTTTCCACCATTCTTCCAAAAGAGCATCTGTGAGGTCACACACTGATGTCGGTCGAGAAATGCCTGGCTGTCAGTCTCTATTTTAATTCACCCCAAAGGTGTTCTATCGGGTTCAGGTCAGGACTCTGTGCAGGCCAGTCAAGTTCATCCACACCGGACTCTGTCATCCATGTCTTTGGAACCTTGCTTTGCGCACTGGTGCACAGTCACGTTGGAAGAGGAAGGGGCTTGCTCCAAACTGTTCCCCCAAGGTTAGGAGCATGGAATTTTCCAAAAGGTTTTGGTAAAGTTTCTTTCACTAAAACTAAGGGGCCAAGCCCAACTCCTGAAAACCAACACCACACTATAATTCCTCCTCCACAAAATTTCACACTCGGCACAATGCAGTCCGAAATGTAGCGTTCTCCTGGCAACCTCCAAATCCAGACTTGTCCATCAGATTGCCAGATGGAAAAGCGTTATTCATCACTCCATAAAACACGTCCCCACAGCTCTAAAGTCCATTGGCGACGTGCTTTACACCACTGCATCCGACGCTTTTCATTGGAGTTGGTGATGTATGGTTTAGATGCAGCTGCTCGGCCATGAAAACCCATTCCATGAAGCTCTCTGCATACTGTACGTGGGCTAATTGGAAGGTCACATTAAGTTTGGAGCTCTGTGGCAACTGACTGTGGAGAAAGTCTTTGCCCTATGCGCTTCAGCATCCGCTGACCCCTCTCTGTCAGTTCACGTGGTCTACCACTTGGTGGCTGAGTTGCTGTTGTTCCCAAACTCTTCACTTTTCTTATATTAAGGTTGACAGTTGACTTGGGAATATTTAGGAGCGAGGAAATTTCACGACTGGATGTGTTTCACAGGTGGCATTCTATGACAGTTCCACGCTGGAAATCGCTGAGAGCGACCCATTCTTTTATAAATGCTTGTAGAAACAGTCTGCATGCTTAGGTGCTTGATTTTATACACCTGTGGAGATACACCAAGTGATTAGGACACCTAATTCTGACAACTTTTGGCAATATTGTGTATCTCTCTTAGTGAGGTAAGGCGTTGTGCAATAGCTGGCGTACATTGTCATTGGGTTCTGTGAAAAAAACAGCATGTCCGATTGGGTCATCGTGGTTTGCAGTATTTTATGAGGTTCATGTTGGTTTCTAGAAAGTATGAAGGATTTTCCATTTACTCTTTTTTTTTTCCAAACATTTTTTCAACGCAATAGAGTGTTATTTGTTTGTTAGCTTGCAAGATTACATAAAAAATAATAATACACAAACTATATCCAGAACCAAAAATGGTACAACATATATGTTTTGTTATTGCGTTTTGTTATCCTGCTTTTTCCACCAGGAGCTATGTATAACACTTGAAATTCAAAAGATTCAAGTGCCACTTTGATGTAGTGAATCATGCAAAAAGACTAAAAAAGTATATACAGTACATTGAACGACGACACTTCCTGTTATCAGTTATTTGTATTAAGGATGTACAAACCCCGTTTCCATATGAGTTGGGAAATTGTGCTAGATGTGAATATAAACAGAATAGAATGATTTGCAAATAATTTTTAACCCATATGCAGTTGAATGCACTACAAAGACAACATATTTGATGTTCAAACGGATAAACTTTTTGCAAAATAATAATTAACTTAGAATTTCATGGCTGCAACACGTGTCAAAGTAGTTGGGAAAGGGCATGTTCACCACTGTGTTAAATCACCTTTTCTTTTAACCACATTCAATAAACGTTTGGGAACTGAGGAAACTAATTGTTGAAGCTTTGAAAGTGGAATTCTTTACCATTCTTGCTTGATATACAGCTTAAGTTGTTCAACAGTCCGGGGTCTTGTTGTTGTATTTTACGCTTCATAATGCTCCACACATTTTCGATGGGAGACATGTCTGGACTGCAGGCGGGCCAGGAAAGTACCCACACTCTTTTACTACGAAGCCACGCTGTTGTAACACGTGTCTTGGCATTGTTTTGCTGAAATAAGCAGGGGCATCCATGAAAACGTTGCTTGGATGACAACATATGTTGCTCCAAAACCTGTATGGACCATTCAACATTAATGGTGCCTTCACAGATGTGTAAGTTACCCATGCCTTGGGCACTAATACACCCCCATACCATCACAGATGCTGGCTTTTGAACTTTGCGCCTATAACAATCCGGATGGTTATTTTTCTCTTTGTTCCGGAGGACACCAAGTCCACAGTTTCCAAATATAATTTGAAATGTGGACTCGTCAGACCACAGAACACTTTTCCACTTTGCATCAGTCCATCTCAGATGAATGCCATGGTGGGTGCCATGATTGGGTATAGAAGCAGCTTCCATGAAATGCTAAGTAATTCACAAACAAGGATGGGGTGAGGGTCACTAATTTGTAAGAAAATTGTCGAACAGTTTTGGAACAACATTTCTCAACGAGCTATTGCAAGGAATTTAGGGATTTTACCATCTACGGTCCGTAAAATCATCAAAAGTTTCAGAGAATCTGGAGAAATCACTGCACGTAAGCGATGATATTACTGACCTTTGATCCCTCAGGCGGTACTGCATCAAAAACCGACATCAGTGTGTAAAGGATATCACCACATGGGCTCAGGAACACTTCATAAAACCACTGTCAGTAACTACAGTTTTTCGTTACATCTGTAAGTGCAAGGTAAAACTCTACTATGCAAACCGAAAGCCATTTATCAACAACACCCTGAAACACTGTCGGCTTCGCTGGGCCCAAGCTCCTCGAAGATAGACTGATGACGAATCCACATTTCAAATTGTTTTTAAAAACTGTGGACGTCGTGTCACCCGGAACAAAAAAGAAAATAAACATCTGGATTGTTTTAGGCGCAAAGTTCAAAAGCCAGCATCTGTGATGGTATGGGGGTTTATTACTTCCCAAGGTATACTTGCCAACCTTGACACCTCCGAATTTGGGCGATGGGCGGGAGGCGGGGTTGAGGTAGGTGGGGTTGGGGGTTGGGGTTTGGTGGTAGCGGGTGGTGTATATTGTAGCGTCCCGGAAGAGTTAGTGCTGCATCGGATTCTGGGTATTTGTTCTGTTGTGTTTATATTGTGTTACGGTGCGGATGTTCTCCTGAAATGTGTTTGTCATTCTTGTTTGGTGTGGGTTCACAGTGTGGTGCATATTTGTAACAGTGTTAAAGTTGTTTATACGGCCACTCTCAGTGTGACCTGTGTGGCTGTTGACCAAGTAGGCCTTGCATTCACTTATGTGTGTATTAAAGCCGCATATATTATGTAGCAGTGCAAGCACGCTGTTTGTATGGAGGAGAAGCGGACGTTACGTCAGGTTGTAGAGGATCCCAAAGGTAGTGCCTCTAAGGCACGCCCCCGATATTGTTGTCCGGGTGAAAATCGGGAGAAATTCGTGAGACTGGTTCCCCCTGGAGATTTTCGGGAGGAGCACTGAAATTTGGGAGTCTTCCAGGAAAATCGGGAGGGTTTGCAAGTATGGCCCAAAGCATGGGTAACTAACACATCTGTGAAGGCACCGTTGATACTGAAAGGTACATACAGGTTTTGGAGCAACATATGTTGTCATCCAAGCAACGTTATCATGGACGTCCCTGCTTATTTCAGCAAGTGTGGCTATATAGTAAAACAGTGCAGGTAATAGACGGGCCTGCCTGTAGTCCAGACCTGTCTCCCATTGAAAATGTGTGGCGCATTACGAAGTGTAAAATACCACAACGGAGACCCAAGACTGTTGAACAACTTAAGCTGTACATCAAGCAAGAATGAGAAATAATTCCACCTGAAAAGCTTCAAAATTCGGTCTCCTCAGTTCCCAAACGTTTACTGAGTGTTGTCCAAAGGAAAGGCAATGTAACACAGTGGTAAAAATGCCCCTGTGCCAACTCGTTTGCAATGTGTTGCTGCCATAAAATTCAAAGTTAATGATTATTTGCAAAAACAATCATAAATTGAGTTTCTCATTTTGAACATTAAATAATTTGTCTTTGCAGTCTATTCAATTGAATATAAGTTGAAAAGGATTTGCAAATCATCGTATTCGTTTTTTTATTTACGATTTGGGTTTTGTAAAATGTCAAATGACATATCTGGTCATGCTATCTTGCAAATTCAGATTGCATGAGCCTTCACAGTGAGAGGAGGTTTCATTACGTTTACCTTTATAAGACAGCGTAGTAAAGACAATGTGGGCTCTGGGGCTCTTTAATCTCTTCTGACCCCAGTAGGCCACCGACTGAACAGACAGGAAGTAGGAAGCTGCAGGAAGAAGACCCTGTAACCACAGCTCACACTGCACCTATAACACAACATAAAATGGAAGGATGAATAAAAGAATTACATTGATTCGTCACAAATCTGCACCAATGTTGTTTCAGGTTCTTGACCCGTGTCCTGCGGAAATTATGCCAAATATCCTTTGGCTTCAAAAACCGCAACGTGCAATATCAGTTTTATACTCATTTAAAGATGTGCCCTCTTCTATGACTGACAGGCAAATACATGCTCTACATTAGCCTGCTCTTTGACTGACAGTTCATTAACTGACTCTTAGGCAGTCAAACCTGAGCCAGCCACAACAAAAAGATGCTTGGATGATAACGTGTCCGTGTACATTTCCGTGCGTGTGTGTGTGACAAAATGTCACAAAGTTAAAAGCTGGTTCTTGGTGACTTGCGGAGAAAATGAGGTTTAGGTATTTTCCAAGATAGACAAAACATATGGCCCGTACAGTCGTGTGCGTGTGTGTATTTGTGACACTCAAAAGACAAGCTTGGGTTTCTATTTCAGTGCTTAATGTCATAGGATATTATATGAAAGAGACCGATGTATATTCATAACCACTAATTCAGCGGAGGTTTTCCATGTTTGAGAAAGCTTCCTTCGGTTTCCTTTTTCATACATGGGTTTTAAATGCTGCATATCCCACATTGTGCATAAAATGAAATGGACATTAGTTTTATATAAATCTATTAAATGTACAATGTTGGTGATGAACGCTAAAATGACAGGTTTACTGCTAAATCAAAGGACATGTGTGTATATCTCTGCTCCTTTTGCTGCTAAATGATGTGCTCGTCTGCCAATGATGCTGCCTTGTCTTTGTGCGTTCTGTTAGCAGATGCAGCTGAACGTAAGAAACACTTGTCAAGAGGTCTCATTTACATTCCGGGTCTCCCAGCCAAGCAGAACAGAAGACCAGACTAAAGATAAATGGCTCCGCCGGGCCCAGTCTCGGATCGCCATCACTACTTAGGATAGCTAACTCCATATGAGCACACTTGCATGAAAAGCTTGAAAACCTGATGTTTATGTTCATTTAATCTTTTTTCTCTTAAAGTGACTCTTTACATTAGTTAAGTGGGTCTAAAGCTATGCACGTTATGCTCGGAGATTGATCATGAACCTCTAAAAGTCAAAGACCTCGGCATTACATCTTATAGCCGTACATTTTTTCGTGAAAAACACACTAAAACGGGGTTGTTTAAGTAACATATCTTGTGAGCATCTCAAGCACGGGTCTTCAAATAAATTTGTCTGAGGGCCAGATTTAAAATAACACTCGGTTTTGTTCGGAACAATAAAAAAAAAAATAACAGAATGAAACAACACAGTAAGAATGTTAAGTTTGTAATTCTTAACTCTTCATGTTTTTTACTCACTTTTTGCAATTGCAGCATGGCCAATTATGCAGATTTGACACGTAGGTCATTATAACATTTTCATTGGGAAACACTGGATTATGATGAAGTTGATGAAGAAAGGATGAAGTTACGAAATTGTGGTTGGCCATTAATTCAAAGGAGACATTTAATTGAATATAAATGTCAGGCTTGCCACTGACAGTTTGTTTGTGTTTTAGTTTCTCCTCTGTGTGTTTAGTATTTCCTGTCCTTAGTTCCTGTCAGCACTCTTATTTTGGTTCAGCTTCCTGTTTGTCTCCCTGAGTGCTTTGTTTCCCCTCAGCTGTGGCTGATTGGCACCTGGCCACACCTGATGTCAATCAGCCAGCTCCTATTTTACCTTTTTTGTTCCTCCAGTCAGTGCTGGATTATTGTATTGCATGTCGCTCTTGTGTCGTTGCTACCTGTCGTGATTTGTCGACGTCATCATTACAGCGACTACCTGTCATGCTACTATTTGTCCATGTCGTCGTAGCGATAAGCTGTTCCTGTTAGCTGTTTGTAGTTTGTTTTCTCCTAGCTTTTTGGTTTCATGTTCTCTTGTTAGCCATTAGTTGTTTCCAGTTTTTCTGTTTCCTGCTAGATACCTGCTAGCTTCCACGCTAGGCCTTTTGTTTGTTATCCGCCCACGCGCGCGCTTTTGGTTTGAACCCTTTGTTTGGTTTTGTTCTAGTGGTTTATATTAAAACCATGTTTTCTCACTCCATGCCTGCCTCCTTCTCTGCATCTTGGGGTTCGTCAACTACAAACTTTCACAATAAATATACAAAAATTATGAGGCTGACAAGAGAGAATGTTGGCCGATCTATGGGTCATATTTAATGCTTTTTTTTTCTAATATTTTCGCGATGGACCAGTAGGGTCCCAAAGATTGACTCTTGCACTAGATGGAGCCCCTTTGAGAATAACTGATCTATATTTAACACACTTCCTTTTAGTCTAGAGAAGGGGTTCTTAAACCTTTTGACCTTGGGGCCCAACTTATCCACTTTTCCATGGGGCCCACTCAAATACTAACGCGGAATTAGTAATCTTACTCTTGATTTTAATCGTATTCAATAATTCTATCTAACATACTTATTGTTCACAACCTTGTAAAATAATAAGAAAGCATGTGTTAATCACAAATATTATTTTTTAATGGTTTAACTTGCCTATTGTTCAAAATTATTATGAAAGACAAGAACACGTCTTTTTTTGAAGGATTTTTAAAAAATTGTAAAAAAATGCATGGAGTATATGGGAATAACACAAAACGTAGGCAAACATGTGACAGGTCGGGACAGAAGACGGCCCAAAAAAATAAATAAATCTGAAGCGGCTGACTTTGTGCACCACCGTAGTAGCCACTGTGCACAAAGTACAGCTGGCTAGCATGTAGCATCAATCGCTGACAACATAGAAAACACATTTTGTGTTGTAAGAGGTCCTTAAAGGGGAACAGCACTTGTTTTAGAATTTTGCCTATCGTTCACAATCATTATGACATGACGACAATCATTAACGCATGACGACAGATGGATTTCTTTTTCCAATGCATTTTAAATATTAAATATACGTAAATAAAAGTACTTACAGCGGAGCCAATGGAGGCTGCAATATTTCGCCCAAAAGTCTAATAAATAACCATTCAAAGACCGCCAACAATACTTAATTTACATTTCATGATTTGAATACTAACCAAGTATTAGTGATATTGTTATTATAGAGCGCTAACGCAGACAAACCATAGCGGTGCCGTGTTTACATCATCGAGTGGTCTCCTGCTTCCTTGCTTTCCTGTTCCTTGGCAGTTTATTACAGATCATAACTAATGCCTCTCACCTGGAAAGTAGATGGCTGAGAAAGTAATCTGTTGGTACACTTTAACAGCCATTTAAGACCCAGAATTGGCGAGAACGACACAAAAAGACAATTGGCTCCCCCACTCATCCACTCAGTGGCCTAGTGGTTAGAGTGTCCGCCCTGAGATCGGTAGGTTGTGAGTTCAAACCCCAGTCGAGTCATACCAAAGACTTTAAAAAAAATTTGACCCATTGCCTCCCTGCTTGGCACTCAACATCAAGGGTTGGAATTGGGGGTTAAATCACCACAAATGATTCCGGGGAACACCACCGCTGCTGCCCACTGCTCCCCTCACTTCCCAGGGGGTGATCAAGGGGATGGGTCAAATGCAGAGGACAAATTTCACCACACCTAGTGTGTGTGTGACAATCATTGGTAATTTAACTTTAGCTTTAACTCAGTTTCTCCGCAAGGATTATAAGACATCCATCCATCCATTTCCTACCGCTTGTCCCTTTTGGGGTCGCTGAAGCTTATCTAAGCTGCATTCGGGCGGTAGGCGTTGTACACCCTGGACAAGGCGCCACCTCATCGCAGGGCCAACACATATTTAATAATATTCACACTCACATTCACACACTAGGGCCAATTTAGTGTTGCCAATCAACTTATCCCCAGGTGCATGTCTTTGGAAGTGGGAGGAAGCCGGAGTACCCGGAGGGAACCCATGCAGTCACGGGGAGAACATGCAAACCCCACACAGAACGATCCCGGGATTGAACTCAGGACTACTCAGGACCTTCGAATAGTGAGACAATCTTAACCTAAATTAGAATATATGAACATCCTAGCAGTCGACATCCTAATGACAGAAGAACCTGTACAGTAAGTGATGTCATAAGAAATTAACATTCAGAAATGTGGAAAATCATCATAGGTCCCCTTTAAAGGCCTACTGAAATGAGATGTTTTTATTTAAACGGGGATAGCAGGTCCATTCTATGTGTCATACTTGACCATTTTGCGATATTGCCATATTTTTGCTGAAAGGATTTAGTAGAGAACATCGATGATAAAGTTTGCAACTGCCTTTACCGGAAGTATGTGCGCGTGACGCCACGAGTTGGAGGGCTCCACACATATTTACATTGTTTATAATGGGGAGCCACCAGCAGTAAGAGCAATTCAGACCGAGAAAGCGACAATTTCCCGATTAATTTGAGCGAGGATGAATAATTTGTGAATTAGGATATTGATGGTAATGAAATACAAAAAAAAAAAAAGGGACGGCTCCAGGCGGCGGCAGTGTGAGCGTTTCAGATGTAATTAGACACATTTACTAGGATAATTCTGGAAGATCCCTTATCCGCTTATTGTTTTAGTAGTGTTTTAGTGAGATTTTAAAGATTGTAAAGCTATACCTCGAGGTCAGATGGCTGCGGTGAACACGCAGTGTCTCAGAGAGAAGCCGAGGAGCCAAGCTCACAGCTGCCTTTTTTGACAGCTGCTGCAGGACGACGAATAATCCACTGATGTCTCCGGTATAATATATATCATAATTTCCCCATCCAAAAACATGCTGGTTGACGTAGAGAAAACAAGTTCGCTTGACCGCTCTGTGTTAAAAACAAAGAAATACCGGCTGTGTCTCGGTGCTAGAGACAGCTGCAATCCACCGCTTTCCACCAACAGCATTGTTCTTTATAGTATCCATTATAAAATGAAAAAATTGCAAAATGTTCAGCAACACAGATGTCCAAAATACTGTGTAATTATGTGGTTAAAGCAGACGGCATTTAGCCGCGAGTAGTGCTGAGCTAATATTTCCTAACAGTCCGTGACGTCTTTCGTACGCGTCATCATTCCGCGACGTTTTCAACAAGAAACTCGCGGGAAATTTAAAATTGCAATTTAGTAAACTAAAAAGGCCGTATTGGCATGTGTTGCAATGTTAATATTTCATCATTGTTATATAAACTATCAGACTGCGTGGTCAGTAGTAGTGGGTTTCATTAGGCCTTCAACATAGAAGTTCATGTTCAGAATTCAAAGCGGAAGATGATGGATGGATGGATGATGGATGGAATTCAAAAGTAAACTAAAAAGATATGCAATATGGTGTCTTCAAGTGCTACTTCATCTCAAGTCATTTTAAGAAGTGGACAAGAAGATGTATTGTAATTGCATTAACCCTGCTTCCTTTGCCCCTTTTCCGTCTCTCGCCATGTTATCTAATTCAGTGTTTTTCAACCACTGTGCCGTGGCACTTTAGTGTGCCGTGAGATACAGTCTGGTGTGCCGTGGGAGATGATCTAATTTCACCTATTTGGGTTAAAATATTTTTTGCAAACCAGTAATTATAGTCTTCAAATGATGTTTTGTTGTTGAGTGTCGGTGCTGTTAGAGCTCGGCAGAGTAACCGTGTAATACTCTAACATATCAGTAGGTGGCAGCCGGTAGCTAATTGCTCTGTAGATATCAGAAACAGCGGGAGGCGGAGTGATGGTAAAAAGGTGTCTAATGCTTAGACCAAAAATAAACAAAAGGTGAATGCTCCTAAGAAAAGGCATTGAAGCTTAGGGAAGGCTATGCAGAACGAAACTAAAACTGAATTGGCTACAAAGTAAACAAAAACAGAATGCTGGACGACAGCAAAGACTTACTGTGGAGCAAAGACGGAATCCACAAAGTACATCCAAACATTACAATCAACAATGTCCCCACATGAAGGATAAAAACAACTGAAATATTCTTGATTGTTAAAATAAAGTTGATGCGGAAAATATCGCTCAAAAGAAGACATGAAGCTGCTACAGCATGGGTGTCAAACTCTGGCCCGCGGGCCAAATTTGGCCCACCGTTTAATTTAATTTGGCCCTTGAGGCAATATCAAATTAACATTAGAGCTGGCCCGCCGGTAACACCACATTCACCGCTAATACTCATACTTGCCAACCCTCCCGATTTTCCCGGGAGGCTCCCGAAGTTTAGTGACCTTCCCGAAAATCTCCCTGGGCAACCATTTTCCCGATTTCCACCCGGACAACAATATTGGGAGCGTGCCTCAAAGGCACTGTCATCTACAACAGTGGTCCCCAACCTTTTTGTATCCGCGGACCGGTCAACGCTTAATAATTTGTCTTGCGGCCCGGGGGAGGTCATTTTTATTTTTTTTATTTTTAGTTTTTTTTGTCATGAAAAAGGGAGGTTTTTGTCATGAAAAAGGGAGGTTTTTGTGGTTGGTGCACTAATTGCAAGTGTATATAGTGTTTTTTATGTTGATTTAATAATAATAAAAAAAAATAAATAAATAAAAAAAATATATATATATATATATATATTTTTTTTAAATAAAAATGAATAAAACATTCTTCTGTGGCCCGGTGGTTGGGGACCACTGCTCTACAACATGCCGTCACATTCTTTGATCCTCCATATAAACAGTGTGCTGGCCAAGTCACATAATATATGCGGCTTTCACACACACATACTTGGTCAACAGCCATACAGGTCACACTGAGGGTGGCCGTATAAACAACTTTAACATTGTTACAAATATGCGCCACACTGTGAACCCACACGAAACAAGAATGACAAAACACATTTCGTGAGAATACCCGCACCGTAACACAACATAAACACAACAGAGCAAATACCCAGGACCCCTTGCAGCACTAACTCTTCCGGAATGCTACAATATACACCCCCCGTTACCACCAAACCCCGCCCACCTAATTTTTATTTTATTTTCGAATTTATTAGCCTGCGGCAAAAGTTAATGTTGATATTTACCTCAGAAGGCTGCAAATAGAAAACAGGCATTAATTTTTTAAATTACGTTTTATTTACCACTGATGTTTTTTTGTCAGTTTTTTGAAAGTTGATTTTGCACTATTACGTTATATAAGCTCTGCCTGTTCCATGGGAGGAAGCCCGAGTACCCGGAGGAGGGAACCCACGCAGTCACGGGGAGAACATGCAAACTCCACACAGAAAGATCCCGAGCCCGGGATTGAACCCAGCAAGGATTACTCAGGACCTTCGTGTTGTGAGGCAGATGCACTAACCCCTGTCCCACGTGCTGCCCTATTTAAGCCTTGCTTGTTCAATATTCATTGCAAAACTTGTTTGGGTCCCTATTAAAAGGTTAGTTTGTTCAACCGTGGCCTGCGGCTTTGTTCAGTTTTAAATTTTGGCCCACTCTGTATTTGAGTTTGACACCCCTGTGTAACAGGAAAATACCAAAAAAAGAGGAATAGCCACCAAAATAGGAGCGCAAGACAAGAAGTAAAACACTACACACAGGAAAACAGCAAACAAGTCCAAATAAGTCAGGGTCTGATGTCAGGTGGTGACAGTACACCTACTTTGAGACAAGAGCTATAGTGATGCATTCTTGCTTATTTTTTAAAGTCACATCCAACAATTGCAACGACTCTTTACTGTCAACTGAGTTTTGTTTTTTAAAAGGGAACATTATCACCAAACCTATGCAAGCGTCAATATATACCTTGATGTTGCAGAAAAAAGACCATGTATTTTTTTAACCGATTACCGAACTCTAAATGGGTGAATTTTGGCGAATTAAACGCCTTTCTGTTTATCGGTCTTTTAGCGATGATGTCAGAACGTGACGTCACCGAGGTAACACACCCGCCATTTTCATTTTCACATTACAAACACCGGGTCTCAGCTCTGTTATTTTCCGTTTTTTCGACTATTTTTTGGAACCTTGGAGACATCATGCCTCGTCGGTGTGTTGTCGGAGGGTGTAACAACACCAACAGGGAGGGATTCAAGTTGCACCACTGGCCCGAAGATGAGAAAGTGTCTGCCGCCAGACCCCCATTGAATGTGCCAGAGTGTCTTCACATTTTACCGGCGATGCTAAGACAGACATGGCACAGTGATGTATGGATAACCTGCAGATGCATTTGCAACGATTAAGTCAACGAAATCACAAAGGTGAGTTTTGTTGATGTTGTTGACCTATGTGCTAATCAGACATATTTGGTCGCAGCATGACTGCCAGCTAATCGATGCTAACACGCTACGCTAATCGATGCTAACATGTTATTTACGCTAGCCGTATGTACATTTGAAACTAGATACCCACATTTAATGCGAAACAAACACTTACCATTCTACGGATTTAAGTTATTCCAGTGTCACAGAATGCGAAAGTCCTGATCGTTTGGTCTGCACATTTTACCGGCGATGCTAATAAGGCAGCCATGCTATGGGCCACTTCATTAGGTACACCCATGCTATGGCCGAATAGCGTCAATAGCTATTTGCTCAATAGCTTCAGTTTCTTCTTCAATTTCGTTTTCGCTGTCTGCCTCCGTACTCCAACCATCCGTTTCAATACATCCGTAATCTGTTGAATTGCTTAGGCCGCTGAAATCCGAGTCTGAATCCGAGCTAATGTCGCTATATCTTGCTGTGGTAACCGCCATGTTGTTTGTATTGGCAGCACTGTATGACGCCACAGGGAAATGGACAGTCGCATCGCAAATAGCGAAAATCAAGAACTTTAAAGCTATTTTAGGGATATTCCGGGAGGTGTAAAATTTTGAAAAAAACTTAGAAAAATAAAACAATTTTTATTGTTTTTAACCCTTTTGAAATTGTGATAATGTTCCCCTTTAATGATTTCTGCTGGTGGTGTGCCTCCGCATTTTTTCATCGCAAAAAATGTGCCTTGGTTCAAAAAAGGTTGAAAAACACTGATCTAATTAACATTGATAAAGGCAGGAAAGGCTTTCTTACCCCCTGAGTCACTTTGCTGTTGAGTCCCTTTTTACTCTGCCGCGGTGCACGTGGCTGTGTAAGCTTTGTGGGCAATGCATGTGTGCTTGTGGGTTTGGACGTCGTACGCCGAGACGCCCAGGTGACTCTGTAGTTGTGGACTGGAAGGTCTCCCTCACCAAGGGGGTCCCAGCGTATCAAGACGGCCACAGTGATCCCATTTCCCCCTGACCTACAGAGAAAAGGGCAAAATGTCAAACCCCATTATAGCGTGAAAGTCAACAAACTTGCAGGACTTGCACAAACAGGAGGGAGGGACGTCAAAGTGTGTGGGCAGCGTAGGAATAAGCAGGGAAGGGGAGGCAGGATGTCGTCTGTCCAGAAACTACTTTCCATGCTGGTCTTGACACGCCACCGACACAAAGCCAAGTTCTTAAAGAATAGGCTACTGTTGCCCCCATTGTTGGTTTAGAGGGGAAAAAAAGGTTTCACTTGCAGCATTCAATCAACATGTCATAAAAGGAAATGAATTTGATGCCCGGTTTTCAATGATTATCATAATTTAGTTCTTTTTCTTTTTCCTTAGGGTTATGTTTTGCGTCTTTGCTGCTTTTTTTTTTCCTGTTGTGGTTTTGAATAGTGTTCTTGTCTCTGCATTTTCATTCTATGGTGTTTGTCTTATGGTATGTTAGAGGTTTGGAATTTGGTGGCTGTGCGGTTACAGCCTGTTTTTGTTGATCAAAAATAAAGTTGGGCAAAAAAATGAAGTAATGTTGCAGTAAAGTCTTTCACTTGGTTTGTCGGCTGATTTTTGCAACCCTGTTTTGACCTCATATCACTGTAAATGGGTTATACTTGGATAGCGCTTTTTCGACCTTGAATGTACTCAAAGCGCTTTGACATTATTTCCACATTCTAAGGACAGTGGAGGCTCATTTATTTTGTCAGAATCTTCTGGAGCGTGGATGGTATACAAATATTTTTATAACTTACATTGGAATACAGGGTTGTATACCGATACTAATTAATCCTATTCGGTACTATACCCACAGTAATGATACCAAGTACAGTAGCGTATCTAGTTGATACTACTACAAATAGCATCACAACATCTTCTTTCTTTAACAAAAAAATGATATTATGTTTATAAACTCAGGAAATATGTCCCTGGGCACATGAGGACTTTGAAGATGATCAATGTATGATCCTGTAACGACTTGGTATCGGATTGATACTCAGATTTGTGGTATCATCCAAAACTTAGATATAGACTTCCTTTTTATTGTCATTCAAATTTAAACTTTACAGTACAGACAAGAACTAAATTTTGTTGCAATAGCTCATGGTAGTGCAGGATAAAAACTAATGTAAAGTATCAAACAACAGAAGAATAAGTGATTATAACATTTTAACAGAAGTATAGATATAACATACCGTATTTCCTTGAATTGCCGCCAGGGCGCTAATTAATTTAAAACCTATTCTCACTCCTGCGCTTACCAAAGGCATGCGGTAAAAGTAAGCATGCGCTAATTATTTTAAAACCTCTTCTCACTCTGGCACTTACCAAAGGTATGCAGTAAAAATTTGAGTGTGATGTAAGCTTGGACCTTAAATCCTACTTAATAGCTCCTAATCTTCTTCCCTTTATGCGATTTTAAATTACCGGTATTGAAATCAGCCTCCTCCATTTTGAAAATGATGACAGGGGAGGTGTCACTCGTGAAGTCACGAGTTTGACCAGGCCGTAATACTAAGCATGCACTAATTATTTTGGGAAGCGAGTTTGACCCGGCAGTAATTCAGGGCAGGCGCATACTATATGCCCTGCGGCAATTCAAGGAAATGCGGTATTTAAAGAGAAAGTAAGCAGATATTAACAGTAAATTAACAAGTAGATTAGTAATTCATTTTCTACCATTGTCCTTAATAATTTTGACAAAGTAATAGAATGACAAATGACACAATATGTTACTGCATATGTTAGCAGACTAATTAGGACTAATTTGGATGGATGGATGGATGGATGGATGTTTGCTTACTTACTCATAAAAGACAAGTTGTCTGGTATGTTCACTATTTTATTTAAGGACAAACTTGCAATAAGAAACATATGTTTAAAGCACCGTAAGATTTTTTGTTAAAATAAAGCCAGTAATGCAATTTTTTTGGTTCCTTTTATTTAGAAAAGTGCCGAAAAGTATCGAAATAATTTTAGTATCGGTACCAACATATTGGTATTGGGATAACACTATTGGAATACAATTGCTTATGCAAAGCAGAGAAAAAACATACAGCAAAATAAATAAAACATAGTTACTGTTTGCTCTATACCTTTCTGTGAGGCGGGAACCCGCTTGTGAAGCCGTCCAAACCAGGGTCTGGTTGCCCACTCGGATATTTACTGGCGGTTCTGGAGGTGACGGGTCTGCAGCGTGACGGAGCAAAAAAATAATTCAAATAAATCTTTACACTCATATAGTTTTATACACCACAAAACAGCCATACCCCAGTTTTCGTACGCCCCACTTTTTGTATGATTTGGTTTTCATGTGCACATATGATGTGCCCAGACAAAGCGTCCTGCACGTTGATGACTAATTGTTCTTTAAAGGCCTACTGAAATCCACTACTACCGACCACGCAGTCTGATAGTTTATATATCAATGATGAAATAGTAACATTGCAACACATGCCAATACGGCCTTTTTAGTTTACTTAATTGCAATTTTTAATTTCCCGGGACTTTTTTTCTTGAAAATGTCGCGTTATGATGACGTGTACGTCACAGGCTGTTATGAATATGAGCGCTGCACACACACACAGCTAAAAGTCGTCTTCTTTAACCGCATAATTACACAGTATTTTGGACATCTGTGTTGCTAAATCTTTTGCAATTTGTTCAATTAATATTGGAGAAGTCAAATTAGAAAGACAGAGTTGGGAAGCTTTAGCCTTTAGCCACACAAACACACGGTGATTCCTTGTTTAAAATTCACGGAGGTGAAACTTTCCTATGGATCAGAGCAGACATGGATCCCAACCGAATGTCAACCAGCAGGTTTCGGTGAGAAAATTGTGGTTAAAAAGTCGGCACTTACTAGATATCAGCTGAGCTTGTGCCTCCCGTACAGCTGCCGTCGACTTCCCGAAGACACTGCGCGTCAACACCCGGCCGTGGACGTACACTTCCGACTATCAGGTACTGTTAAACTCACTAAAACACTAGCAACACAATAGAAAGATAAGGGATTTCCCAGAATTATCCTAGTAAATGTCTCTAAAAACATATGAATCCGTCTCAATGCAACGCGATTGTAATCGCGTTTTTTTTTTTTTTCTAGTCTGTCGCTATCAATAGCCTGAAACACGAATCTTTCATCCTCGCTCAAATTAATGGGGAAATTGTCGTTTTCTCGGTCGGAATAGCTCTTTTTGTTGGAGGCTCCCATTAAAATCAATGTGAATATGTGAGGAGCCATCAAACATGTGACGTCATCGTCTGCGACTTCCGGTAGAGGAAGGGCTTTTCTCCAGTTGCGAACTTTATCGTGGATGTTCTCTACTAAATCCTTTCAGCAAAAATATGGCAATATCGCGAAATGATCAAGTATGACACATAGAATGGACCTGCTATCCCCGTTTGAATAAGAAAATCTAATTTCAGTAGGCCTTTAAGCGTTGAGACACTATACAGGTTTAGTCGTGACCATGAGCAGGATAACTGGTAGAAAATGACTGATTGAGTTCTTGACAGTTAACTTTTAGTCCTTATAAAAAGTAATTAGCAATTTATTAGGATTTATCCACTTCCATATTTTTAATCCAGCCATGACCCCTCAGGTAGGCGGTATAGAAAATGGAGCAACGTGAAGAAAGGAAATCTACAGGGGGGAAGAAAAGCTAATTTCCTCTTAGTCTCAATAGAGTCGACTCAGCCAATTAGGTTAATAGCATCAAAGGTGAGCGATACCGGAGAAGCATGACGATTCCTTTTCGGTAGCAACCACAACACGACAAAACGACCACTGCGAGTCACTGTTTGCTTCGGAGAAGAAATCCCGAGGTCACTACTCTTTCAGCTCAGACTCTGTGTCTCATTAGTACCTCGTTGCCTGATTCTGTATTTGATTACAACCACAAAAAAGTATCTGATTAGAAGTACATCCCCCATGGCGGGCCTTCCACCGGCCACAGAATGTTCTCAGCTGGCCTTGATGCACATATCAAAGTTCGATATTAGGATTGAAAGATTTGGTCTGTCTGTGTTTGCATGCATTTGTTTTGTTGTTTCCTTTGGGCTTTTATCTCTTTTTCTCCCTTAGTCATTCCATTATTTTACTATAACGCAGACAAACTATTTTCAGCGGCGCCATGATCACAGAGCTAAATAGCTTATACTGCTACACTACCAATTTGAGCTGGTGAGCTGCTGCATCGCCTCTGAGTTGTTAAAAGTTAATTCTAGATCATAAATCATGCCTTTCACCTGGATAGTAGAAGATTGTGACCATAAATTGAGAAGTTGGTCATATTAGACCAGGGGTAGGGAACCCATGGCTCTAGAGCCAGATTTGGATCTTTTGATGACTGCATCTGGCTCTCAGATAAATCTTAGCTGACATTGCTTAACACGATAAGTAATGAATAATTCCGCTGGTAATCATGATGTTAAAAATAACGTTCAAAATATAAGACATTCTCATGCATTTCAATCCATCCATCCGTTTTCTACCACACCTGTTCAAAAAATAACAATTTTATTCAAAAGAATTAGAGACTTATTACACTCTAAAAATGTTGGTCTTACTTAAAAAATGCACACATTTAGTTGAATTTAGTGTGAAAAAATATGATATGGCTCTCAAGGAAATACATTTTTAAATTTTTGGCTTTCATGGCTATCTCAGCAAAAAAGGTTCCCGACCCCTGTATTAGACATTGACTTTATACCCAGGGATGGCGAGAAAGACAAGAAAAGACGCTCATTTGCGGGACCTTTCTTTTTTTTTTTTAAACCTGAGTGAAAATTGTGACTAATTCTTCATCTAAACGAGGCGATATCATCATCATCATCATTTATTTTTATTCCTTTCATGAAAATGCATATATACAACCATGTACAGTTGACACGTTCATTGTTTTTTGGTTTCTTATGCATTTCCATAATCAAAAAGGAGCAGATGGAAGAACGCTATTCTTATATTTATCTGTCCCCTTTTACACAAATTATTTTGGATAACTTTATCACTGTTCCCTCCTCCAACATACTTTTTAATTTTTGTTTAAGCATTTTCACAAGAACACGTCCGATCAAAATCAAAAATCAGTTTGATATAATTCCAGTTGTCTCTTTTTGTAACTCTTTTTAAATTCAAATATATTATGTATACTTTTTAAGTCTTTCTTTAGAGAATTCCATGCTTTCACACCAACAACAGACAAGCACATTTGTTTCAAATGTTTTCGCACTCTTGAATGTTTAAAATCATACGGCCTTCTGTGATTCTCATCCTCAGATGTGAACACAAATAACCTTTGTAAGTCCTTCGGAACAACTTTATTTCTCGCTTTTAACATCATTAATAGATTATGCAATTCTACATGTCTTTAAGTTGTAATAATCCTGACCTAATGAAGTGTGGTCTCTACATCCTACCGTAAAAATGATACGAAATTACTCTTTTCTGTGAAAGAAATGAAGGCATTATGTTGCTCTGATATGTATTTCCCCATATTTCTACACAGTAATTGAAATAAGATAGAATAATTGAGCAGTATAACATTCTCATTGTGTTAGACGAGGAATTTGTTAAAAAAAAAATCTTTTAGATACCTTATTTTTAACATGCAATATATGAGGTTTCCATGTCAACTTTTCATCTAAGATGACCCCAAGAAATCTGATTTCAGACACCTTCTCAATTTTCACATTGTTTATAGATAACCTAACTTAGATCTTTCTTTTATTACTATATACCATGAATGTAGTCTTTTCCAAATTTAAAGATAATTCATATACATCAAACCAAAATTTTACTTTAACCAAGATTTTCAAGTCATCTCCTGAACAGTATAAATTTGTATTGTCTGCGATACAAATTTGATATGAACATGCCATCAGTCGGCAACCCAGTGAAAGCAGACATTGTACAGTAAGTGATTCTTTTATTAAGTTCCAAGTTTGTATTTCTTGTTAAGCACTTAGCAATACTGCTGCATGATGCTTAGTGTTTCATTAAAGCTGGATCTGTTTAGCACACAGTTTCTTAAAGGCCTACTGAAACCCACTACTACCGACCACGCAGTCTGATAGTTTATATATCAATGATGAAATATTAACATTGCAACACATGCCAATACAGACTTTTTAGTTTACTAAATTGTAATTTTAAATTCCCCGCGAGTTTCTTGTTGAAAACGTCGCGGAATGATGACGCGTACGCGTGACGTCACGGACTGTCAGGAAATATTAGCGCTGCACCACTCGCGGCTAAAAGTCGTCTGCTTTAACCGCATAATTACACAGTATTTTGGACATCCGTGTTACTGAATATTTTGCAATTTGTTCATTTAATAATGGAGATTATAAAGAACAATGCTGTTGGTGGAAAGCGGTGTATTGCAGCTGTCTTTAGCACCGAGAAACAGCCGGTGTTTCTTTGTTTGTTGTGAAGCAGAGCGGTCAAGCGAACTTGTTTTCTCTACGTCAACCAGCATGTTTTTGGATGGGGAAATTGTGATATATATCTTACCGGAGACATCAGTGGATTATTCGTCTTCCTGCAGTAGCTGTCAAAAAAGGCAGCTGTGAGCTTGGCTCCTCGGCTTCTCTCTGAGACACTGCGTGTTCACCGCAGCCATCCGACCTCGAGGTATGTCTTTACAATCTTTAAAATCTCACTAAAACATTATTAAAGCAATAAGCAGATAAGGGATCTTCCAGAATTATCCTAGTAAATGTGTCTAATTACATCTGAAACGCTCACACTGCCGCCTGGAGCCGTCGCTTTTTTTTTTTTTTTCTAGTCCTTCACTATCAATATCCTAATTCACAAATCTTTCATCCTCGCTCAAATTAATGGGGAAATTGTCGCTTTCTTGGTCCGAATTGATCTTAATGCTGGTGGCTCCCATTATAAACAATGTGAATATGTGTGGAGCCCTGCAACTTGTGATGTCACGCGCACACACTTATGGTACAGGCAGGGCTTTTTTATTAGCGACCAAAAGTTGCGAACTTTATCGTCGATGTTCTCTACTAAATCCTTCCAGCAAAAATATGGCAATATCGCGAAATGATCAAGTATGACACATAGAATGGACCTGCTATCCCCGTAGGCCTTTAAACTTGTTTCTCAAACTCCTTACATATAACAAAGAGTTGTTGTTGAAGAGAAATGCAAAATGTTGTGATTCGTTTGTGAAATTATCTTTCACCGTATGCAAAACCTGATCAAAATACGCAAATGTTACAAGTTATCATAGATGTGCCTGGTACTGCATTACATATATACTCACAGCATGTATATAAGATTGGATGTTTTTTAGAGTGCTTTACAGGCATATAAGGCGACTCCAATTGGCTACATTGTTAGCTGACATTTGCTAGTGTTTATTTAAAGGCCTACTGAAATTAGATGTTCTTATTTAAACGGGGATAGCAGGTCCATTCTATGTGTCATACTTGATCATTTCGCGATATTGCCATATTTTTGCTGAAAGGATTTAGTAGAGAACATTGACGATAAAGTTTGCAACTTTTGGTCGCTAATAAAAAAGCCTTGCCTGTACCGGAAGTAGCAGACGATGTGCGCGTGACGTCACGGGTTGTGGAGCTCCTCACATCCTCACATTGTTAACAATCATAGCCACCAGCAGCAAGAGCGATTCGGACCGAGAAAGCGACGATTTCCCCATTAATTTGAGCGAGGATGAAAGATTCGTGAATGAGGATAGTGAGAGTGAAGGACTAGAAAAAAAAATGGAAAAAAAAGACGAGGGCAGTTTGGAGCGATTCAGATGTTATTAGACACATTTACTAGGATAATTCTGGAAAATACCTTATCTGCTTAATGTGTTAATAGTGGTTTAGTGAGATTATATGGTACCTGAAAGTCGGAGGGGTGTGGCCACGGGTGTGGTGACCGCCAGTGTCTCCGGTGGGAGGAGGTAAGAGAGGCAAGCTCCGCTCATGTCTACGGTAAGAGCCGACTTATTACCACAATTTTCTCCCGGTTGACATCTGGTCGGGAACCATGTTCGCTTGACCGCTCTGTTCCCTAATAAAGCTTCACCTTCGGGAATGTAAACAAAGAAACACTGGCTGTGTTTGTGTTGCTAAAGGCAGCTGCAATACACCACTTCCTACATCTTTCTTCTTTGACTTCTCCATTATTAATTGAACAAATTGCAAAAGATTCAGCAGCACAGATGTCCAGGATACTGTGTAATTACGCGATTAAAGCAGACTACTTATAGCTTGGATCGGGCTGAAAAAAAATGTCCGCTACAATCCGAGACGTCACGCGCACGCGTCATCATACCGACGTTTTCAACAGGATACTTCGCACGAAATTTAAAATTGCAATCTAGTAAACTACAAAGGCCGTATTGGCATGTGTTGCAATGTTAAGATTTCCTCATTGATATATAAACTATCAGACTGCATGGTCGGTAGTAGTGGGTTTCAGTAGGCTTTTGAGATTTAGAATACATAAAAAAAGAAAAACAAATGTGTGCTTGCCTCACATAAGGATTGTGAATGATAGGCCTTTATTTTTAAGTGCAGTGCACATTTAAAGAGGTTTAGATGAACCACATTACAGGAGAAAGTAGACCAGCTATTAACAGAAAGGAAAATGTAAATTAATAAGAGTCTACATCAGTGGTCCCCAAACTATGGCCCCTGAGTCAAATGGGCTCCGACAATGTCCACGATCTGGCCAACAGGTCGAAAATAAACTTCATGAATATTACGTTTGTATATTCAGTAGATTCACCCGGTCACAACGTGAGGTAGACCTGCACACTCTCCGATCCATTCAGACTTCCATGTCATCTTTTTATCTCATCCAATTGATAATTCTGTAAAGTCAAAGGGTTTTATTTTATGTTAGTCTAAGATCCTTTACGTGACAGGAAGACTATCTTTTTTTAAGAAACGACTTAAAAAAAAAACATTGGTCATAGATCTTCCGTATGACATATGTGTTCTGTTGCCTATCATTCACAATCCTTTTGTGAGACAAGCACACATGTTTTTTTCATGCAGTGTGACTTATAAATAAATGCGATCAAACTATATGTAATGTTGCAACGTGCACATTTAACATGTAATATTTATGTATTTTGCTCATTTTATGCATACTGTGGCGTATTCATTTCAAAAAGGCATCACAATGTTCGCTTTTCCCCTCAACAACGGCACTGACAATAACTGACGACAGACTTCGTGGGAGACAACAAACATAATATAATGTCTGCTGTCATTAAAATACCGAGTGATAGGATGTTACTATATTCCAGTTTAGATGAAGAATTACTCATAATCCTCACAAAGAAAAATGGGGCGGTGGAACCAGGTGCAGACCAAGCGACTTTTGTTTCTTCTGGACAATTCTGGGTCTAACTTGGATGCCAAAATTAACCAACTTCTCGGAATATGTTCTCATCCTTGTACTATCCAGGTGAGAGGCATTATTTCCAATCTAGAATGAACTTTCACGCGCTTCGAGGCTAGAAAGCAGCTCACCACCCAATGATGTCAATATAACCACAGAAGCTATTTAGCTCCTTCTGATCACAAAGCCACAAATTAATAGTTTATCGGTGTTAGCGCTTATAATAACAATATCAATAATACTTTATTAATATTTAAGTCACAAAACATAAATGGAGTTTTGCTGATGCTTTTTTGATGGTTATTTAGAGGGCTTTATGGGTGGAATAGACATCCCATTGGCTCCATCGTACACAGACTTGTATTCACGAGTTACAGTGGAAAAACTCACAATCTCACCAAGTATAAATTTTAAATGTATTTGTCAAAATATTTACACAAACTAAAGACAAGTCACAATTCCTTGAATTGTAGTTTTTCAGTGAGACATGAGAACTTGTTTTCAGGCAATAGATCTTCTGAAAAAAATACTGCTTTTGAGCATTAGAAGTTTGTTATAAAACACAAAACTTCACAATACTAGTAAGTATAATCGGTTTTAATTGCTAATTTTAAGATCACAAAATATACTTCACACCATACACACGGATTGTAAATGAGACTAATATTTGTAGCAGGAAATCAACTGCAAACAAACTTATCCTGTAACACTTTAGTATGGGGAACATATTCTGAGTAACAAATACTTAATTTAGAGTTATTTGGACACTAGGGGAACATATTCCAAGTACCCTAACCCTAACCTTAATGAGGGAAGACTCTTACTGGTTGGATAATAAGGCCATGCAGAATTAGTAACATATTGGCTCGTTAAGAGCCAATATGTTACTAATTTGCATGTTTAAAACACCTAATTAATGGTGATTATGTTCCCCATACTAATTTGTTACCACTTATCCTTTTCATAATTAGCGTCACGATCATAGCACTCGTTATTGTCACGCCCATGAGATCAGGTTTGGTTTTTGTTATGTTTGGTTTTATTTTTTGGACGTTCAGTTCTTGCTTTTGCACTTTCTTGTTTTCTTTGTTTCCATAGCAACTCATTGATTTTCACCTTGCCCCCATGTCACGCCCCTGTCCTCAGTTCTCACACCTGCTGGTAATTACCACTGCTAATATTTAAGCCACAGTTGCCAAGTGTTCAGCCTGGCAACTTCACATCCCTCAAACTGCCTTCATGCCATGCCATTGCTGTTTGATCATTCTGTCCATGCCACAGTAAGTTTTTTGTTATTCATGCAAGTGTTTTTGTTTCATGTTTATAGTTTGTAGCCTTTATGCTAGTCTTTTGTTTTTCATTGTTCAAGTTTGTTCTCTGCCATTGTGCGCGCCATTTGTTTGCCATTTTTTAGTTCCATCCATCAATCCATCCATCATCTTCCGCTTATCCGAGATCGGGTCGCGGGGGCAGCAGCCTAAGCAGGGAAGCCCAGACTTCCCTCTCTCCAGCCACTTCGTCTAGCTCTTCCCGGGGGATCCCGAGGCGTTCCCAGGCCAGCCGGGAGACATAGTCTTCCCAACGTGTCCTGGATCTTCCCCGTGGCCTCCTACCGGTCGAACGTGCCCTAAACACCTCCCTAGGGAGGCGTTCGGGTGGCATCCTGACCAAATGCCCGCACCACCTCATCTGGCTCCTCTCGATGTGGAGGAGCAGCGGCTTTACGTTGAGCTCCTCCCGGATGGCAGAGCTTCTCACCCTATCTCTAAGGGAGAGCCCCGCCACCCGGCGGAGGAAACTCATTTTGGCTGCTTGTACCCGTGATCTTATCCTTTCGGTCACGGCCCAAAGCTCATGACCATAGGTGAGGATGGGAACGTAGATCGACCGGTACATTGAGAGCTTTGCCTTCCGGCTCAGCTCCTTCTTCACCACAACGGATCGATACAACGTCCGCATTACTGAAGACGCCGCACCGATCCGCCTGTCGATCTCACGATCCACTCTTCGCCCACTCGTGAACAAGACTCCTAGGTACTTGAACTCCTCCACTTGGGGCAGGGTCTCCTCCCCAACCCGCAGATGGCACTCCACCCTTTTCCGGGCGAGAACCATGAACTCGGACTTGGAGGTGCTGATTCTCATTCCGGTCGCTTCACACTCGGCTGCGAACCGATCCAGTGAGAGCTGAAGATCCCGGCCAGATGAAGCCATCAGGACCACATCATCTGCAGAAAGCAGAGACCTAATCCCGTGTCCACCAAACCGGATCCCCTCAACGCCTTGACTGCGCCTAGAAATTCTGTCCATAAAAGTTATGAACAGAATCGGTGACAAAGGACAGCCTTGGCGGAGTCCAACCTTCACTGGAAACGTGTCCGACATACTGCCAGCAATGCGGAACAAGCTCTGACACTGATCATACAGGGAGCGGACTGCCACAATAAGACAGTCCGGTACCCCATACTCTCTGAGCACTCCCCACAGGACTTCCCGAGGGACACGGTCGAATGCCTTCTCCAAGTCCACAAAGCACATGTAGACTGGTTGGGCAAATTCCCATGCACCCTCAAGAACCCTGCCGAGAGTATAGAGCTGGTCCACAGTTCCACGACCAGGACGAAAACCACACTGTTCCTCTTGAATCCGAGGTTCGACTATCCGGCGTAGCCTCCTCTCCAGTACACCTGAAAAAACCTTACCGGGAAGGCTGAGGCGTATGATCCCACGATTGTTGGAACACACCCTCCGGTCTTCTTAAAGAGAGGGACCACCACCCCGGTCTGCCAATCCAGAGGTACCGCCCCCGATGTCCACGCGATGCTGCAGAGTCTTGTCAACCAAGACAGCCCCACAGCATCCAGAGCCTTAAGGAACTCCGGGCGGATCGCATCCACCCCCGGGGCCTTGCCGCCGAGGAGCTTTTTAACTACCTCAGCATCCTCAGCCTCAGAAATAGGAGAGCCCACCACAGATTCCCCAGGCACCGCTTCCTCAAAGGAAGACGTGTTGGTGGGATTTAGGAGGTCTTCGAAGTATTCCCTCTACCGATCCACAGCATCCGCAGTCGAAGTCAGCAGAACACCATCCGCACCATACACGGTGTTTATAGTGCACTGCTTCCCCTTCCTGAGGCAGCGTATGGTGGTCCAGAATCGCTTCGAAGCCGTCCGGAAGTCGTTTTCCATGGCTTCCCCGAACTCTTCCCATGTCCAAGTTTTTGCCTCCGCGACCGCTAAAGCTGCACACCGCTTGGCCCGTCGGTACCCGTCCACTGCCTCCGGAGTCCTATGAGCCAACAGAACCCGATAGGACTCCTTCTTCAGCTTGACGGCATCCCTCACTGCTGATGTCCACCAACGGGTTCTGGGATTACCGACACGACAGGCCCCAACAACCTTGCGGCCACAGCTCCAATCAGCCGCCTCGACAATTGAGGTTCGGAACACGGTCCACTCGGACTCAATGTCCCGCACCTCCCTCGTAACATGTTCAAAGTTCTCCCGGAGGTGTGAATTGAAACTCTCTCTGACAGGAGACTCTGCCAGACGTTCCCAGCTGACCCTCACAATGCGTTTGGGCCTCCCAGGTCTGTCCGGCATCCTCCCCCACCATCGCAGCCAACTCACCACCAGGTGGTGATCGGTAGAAAGCTCCGCCCCTCTCTTCACCCGAGTGTCCAGAACATGAGGCCGCAAATCCGATGACACAACTACAAAGTCGATCATGGAACTGCGGCCTAGGGTGTCCTGGTGCCAAGTGCACATATGGACACCCTTATGTTTGAACATGGTGTTTGTTATGGACAATCCGTGACGAGCACAAAAGTCCAATAACAAGACACCACTCGGGTTTAGATCCGGGCGACCATTCTTCCCAATCACGCCTCTCCAGGTTTCACTGTCGTTACCAACATGAGCGTTGAAGTCCCCCAGTAGGACAAGGGAATCGCCCGGGGGAGCACTTTCCAGTACTCCCTCGAGTGTACCCAAAAAGGGTGGGTATTCTGAACTGCTGTTTGGTGTGTAAGCACAAACAACAGTCAGGACCCGTCCCCCCACCCGAAGGCGAAGGGAAGCTACCCTCTCGTCCACTGGGTTGAACTCCAACGTGTAGGCTTTGAGCCGGGGGGCAACGAGAATTTCCACCCCAGCCCATCGCCTCTCACTGCCGGCAACGCCAGAGTGGAAGAGGGTCCAGTCCCTCTCGAGAGAAGTGGTTCCAGAGCCCTTGCTGTGCGTCGAGGTGAGTCCGACTATATCCAGCCGGAACTTCTATACCTCGCGGACTAGCTCAGGCTCCTTCCCCCCCAGTGAGGTGACGTTCCACGTCCCAAGAGCTAGCTTCTGTAGCCGAGGATCGGACCGCCAAGTGCCCTGCCTTCGGCTGCCGCCCAGCTCACAATGCACCCGACCTCTATGGCCCCTCCTATGAGTGGTGAGCCCATTGGAGGGATGACCCATGTTGCCTCTTCGGGCTGTGCCCGGCCGGGCCCCATGGGGACAGGCCCGGCCACCAGGCGCTCGCCATCGTGCCCGAACTCCGGACCTGGCTCCAGAGCGGGGCCCCGGTGACCCGTGTCCGGGCAAAGGAAATCTGAGTTCATTTTGTTGTAATTCCATAGAAGTCTTTGAGCTGCTCTTCGTCTGATCACTCACCTAGGACCTGTTTGTCTTGGGAGACCCTACCAGGGGGTATGAAAGCCCCCAGACAACATAGCTCCTAGGATCATTGGGACACGCAAACTCCTCTACCACGGTTAGGTAGCAGCTCAGAGAGGAGCCTTTTTTTTAGTTATAGTGTTTAATAAATAATATTGTGGAGAGATGGAGCCGATGAGCCGACAGCGGGCTGGGAGAGATGGTTGTCCTGACCAAGATGGCGGCCAGGAGGTGGGGCATGCAGCAGAGCGGAGAGGCGGGGCACGCCTGTAACGACACTGCAGCCATCAGCGTCAGGTGCGTACACCACACACCTGCGCTCAATCATTACACCTTCTGCTGCAGCATAAAAAGGGCGAGAGAGGAGCAATCGTGGCAGAAGTAGGCGAGGAAACCACGGCAACGAAAAACCAAGAGCAAGACGAGCCAGATCCAGACAAAGATGAGCCCCCGCAGCGGACGCAGACACCGGACACCGAAAGGTGTGCCGGGACCAGCAGGAAGAGCCCGCACGCTGGAAAGTGCCGCGACCAAATGGCCAGAGGACAAAAGGTTTATTGAAATATTAAACACAAGTCAAATCTGCTATGATGCGTCATGTATCGAGTGTCCCTGCAACCCACACCAGGACGGCCAGAGTTCCGTCACAAATATGTCCTCACATTCACGTCTCGCTCGTGCCAACTATCCTTTGCGTCGGAGAAACAATCCAGGTCCAAGTCCATTTTTGACAGTTATGTCAGTCAAATAGGTTACTTACCGATACACAAATAAGTCCAACTCTGATTTTCACGGATTAATGCATAATTTTTGGACCCCTCCGAATGTAAAAACATGATGTGCCCCCAATCTTTCCTTCTCTAAGTACCGCAAGTGCCAAGTGATGTGAGGTAGCAGTAACCTCTTGCTGAGGATACATGGTTTAAATTATATTTCTTAAAAGTTGTAAAAATCCACTTTCCATCCATCCACCCATTTTCTACCGCTTGTCCCGTTCGGGGTCGCGGGATTGCTGGAGCCTATCTGAGCTGCATTTGGACGGAAGGCGGGGTACAACCTGGACAAGTCGTCACCTTATCACAGGGCCAACACAGATAGACATACAACACTCACACTCATTATCCCATTTAAAACATTTTTTCATGATCACTTTTATCTTTGCCTTTAAACCTTCCAAAATAAGCCTAAATCTGATTCAGGTAAATAAAACAGTAGTCTAATGGGGCTTAGACCATCGCCTGAAATCCGAAAGTATCCAGATTTGCCTCTTGGTCCCGTGATTGCAACCCACCTCGGAGCAAGAAAGACATATTTTGTATTATTTATTTGGTAAAGTCAAAGAAGACCCTAACAGAGGGGAAACTTGTTGGACATCTGCTAACTTCCTGATTTGTGACCCCTGAGCCCCATCCCCTGACTAATCTGACTAATGAACTAGAAACAAAAAACTGACTGCTATCAGATGGGATTTGGAATGTCTGTGCGCGTTTTTAACCTTTAACCCAAAACCCACATTAAATACACACACGCACTCACACAAACACACACACACACACACAAATTAGTATGAAACCGACAGAATGACAGTCAAGAGATATTATCAGCAACAGGGGAAACAGCTGAACAGCAATCCCCGGTCTGTGTGTATTTAAAACAAATTTGAGGTTATGTAATGCAGTTTGCCTTGCACAAATACACACTAAATTATTCTATTTTCCCAATAGACATTAAATCAGATGAGTCACATTGTATTCTCTCGTTTACAAACAGCTCGCTCCTTACCACTGTCTCCAATTGTTACGCTAAGGACCGCTCAAGTATGAAGGACAGATGTGAGAATGGTATTAATATTCTCATTTTTGTCTCCACGAAGAGCCAACATGGTCTGCAAGGAAAAGTTCCTGCAGGGATTCCAGAATTGTATGATAATGCTCAGACAAAAAGTGTTGACAAATAACATTTTTTTGGTCAAACCAGTCTGGAATTGCATGTACACCAGGGATCGGAGGGCCGGACATCTCCCTTCACTTTTAATCTTATTTTTCCTCTACAGCAAACCTTTGATTTTAGTCTATTTATTTTGTCAAATTTACAAGAGCGCTCTGCTTTTTTTAAGGACTTTCTGCAAAAAAAAGCCAGTTAAAGATCATCTCTATGACCGCGCTCTAGTGTTTCAAGAATCTGCTGCAAAGATGTGAGTCTCTTACAAGTTTTTTTTAACTTAACTCTCGAGCCACCAGTTGAAGGCCGAATAATGACAAACAGACGACCTAAAATGGATCCTTGAGGAAGACCACTAGTGTAACTAAAGGAGTTGAACAAATGACTAATGACTTCATCTGCAGTAAATGCGCTACAACACCTTAGTTTCATAAATCACTTTATGGAAAATAGTTGCAAGTGCCAAAAAGGAGAGGACTTAAAGGGGTGCCTTGAGGAACACCTCAGTTATGTAAATCAGTGTTTTTCAACCTTTTCGGAGCCAAGGCACATATTTTTCATTGAAAAAATCCCGAGGTACACCACCAGCAAAAAACATAAATATATATATAATGTTATTTATTGACAATAAAAAGTCAATTTGTCCTACTTGAACATTTTTGGATATGAATTGAAACCATAACCAACCATGCATCACTATAGCTCTTGTCTCCAAGTTGGTGTACTGTCACCACCTGTCACATCACGCCGTAACTTGTTTTGTTTTCGTAGTGTTTTAGTTCTTGTCTTGCACTCCTATTTTTTTGGTGGCTTTTCCCGTTTTGTTGGTATTTTCCTGCAGCAGTTTCATGTCTTCCTTGAACGCTATTCCCCACACCTGCTTTGTTTTTCGCAATCAAGACTATTTAAGTTGTGCGGACACTATCCTTCTTTGTGGGGACATTGTTGATTGTCATGTCATGTACGGATGTACTTTTTGGACGCCGTCTGCTCCACACGCTGTAAGTCTTTGCTGTCGTCCAGCGTTCTGTTGTCGTTTACTTTGCAGCCAGTTCCGTTTTAGTTTCATTTTGCATAACCATCCCTAAGCTTCAATGGCTTTTCTTAGCGGCACTCGCCTTTTGTTTATTTTTGGTTTCAGCTTAAAATACTTTTTTACCTGCACACTGCCTCCCGCTATCGCCGGCTTATTTTGATCACGAAAAACATCGACAAAGCAATTAGCTACCTGCTGCCACCTACTGATATGGAAGAGTATTACTTGGTTACTCTGCCGAGCTCTAGACAGCACAGACACTCAACAACGACACATTTGTGGATTATAATTACTGGTTTGCAAAAAAATATTTTTAACCCAATTAGGTGAAATTACATAATCTCCCACGGCACACCAGACTGTATCTCACGGCACACTAGTGTGCCGCAGCACAGTGGTTGAAAAACACTGATGTAAATAACAAGTTTAGACCCCAGTGTTCTATGTTTGCTAACAAGGTGAAAATGTCAATGCAAGGATCTGCCAATGTGTTTACAGTGGTCAAATTTCCTCTATGCGACAGGAGCACGCTAGTGTTTTTAGGAATTTGATGCAAAAATGTCTCTCTCCAAAATTTTTAAATTACCTTGGGTGCTGGTATGGTGTCATTACCGGACCCAATTTGGCCCCGCTAGTTGAATAGTGCTGATGTAGACACACATGTGAGTCTGGAACAACAGCAGGGCTTCTTATCTGCATATCCTGAGAACCAAACTGCAGTCTGCAGTGGACCTTTTTGTTTCTTTTGAAAAAGTTCTAAATATCGTGGGGCGAAAAATAACTTCACAAATGTCCACTGCAGAGGATGCTGGTTCTCAGGAAGATATTATGCATATTTTGCTGAGACTACCAGATTTGTTATAGCTAGAGATGTCCGATAATGGGATTTTTGCCAATATCCGATATTCCGCTATTGTCCAACTCTTAATTATCCATCCATCCATCCATCCATTTTCTACCGCCTATTCCCTTTCGGGGTCGCGGGGGGCGCTGGCGCCTATCTCAGCTACAATCGGGCGGAAGGCGGGGTACACCCTGGACAAGTCGCCACCTCATCGCAGGGCCAACACAGATAGACAGACAACATTCGCACTCACATTCACACACTAGGGCCAATTTAGTGTTGCCAATCAACCTATCCCCAGGTGCATGTCTCAACCGATACCTATATATACAGTCGTGGAATTAACACATTATTATGCCGAATTTGTTGTGATGCCGCGCTGGATGCATTAAAAGATGTAACAAGGTTTTCCAAAATAAATTAACTCAAGTTAAGGACAAAAAAGCCAACATGGCACTGCCATATTTATTATTGAAGTCACAAAGTGCATTATTCTTTTAACATCCCTCAAAACAGCAGCTTGGAATTTGGGAAATGCTCTCTCTGAGAGGTATGCAGGGTTGGGGGGGCGGGGGTGGGGGGTAGAGAGGGGTGTATATTGTAGCGTCCCAAAAGTGTTAGTGCTGCAGGGAGTTCTGGGTATTTGTTCTGTTGTGTTTATGTTGTGTTACGGTGCGAATGTTCTCCCAAAATGTGTTTGGTGTGTTGTTCACAGTGTGGCGCATATTTGTAACAATGTTAAAGTTGTTTATACGGCCACCTTCAGTGTGACCTGTATTGTTGTTGACCAAGTAAGCCTTGCATTCACTTGCGTGTGTGTGAAAAGCCGTAGATATTGTGTGATTGAGCCAGCACGCAAAGGCAGTGCTTTTAAGTTTTATTGGCGCTCTGTACTTCTTTCTGCGTCCGTGTACCACTCCGTACAGCAGCATTTTAGTCATAATTTTTACTTTTTGAAACCGATTACCGATAATTTCCGATATTACATTTTAAAGCATTTATTGGCCGATAACATCGGCAGTCCGATATTATCGGACATCTCTAGTTATAGCTTCACCTTAATTTTTAAGTGAAGCAAAGAGAAAGACCAAGCAACAAGAGGAAGTAAAAGTGATGTTCAAATACTGAATATTGTATATTAAATCTCTCATTTGCACAAACAGAAGTGGTTTCCTAAGTGTCTTGTGAAAACATCCAAATTATCTCGTTATTGACATTCAGCACAGCTCAACATTTTTGGTGCACTCGCCTAACCTTTACTGGAAATGTAGTGTCTGCCCGGTGTAGTGAAGCCTCTGGTGCCAAGACTGTTTATTGCTGCCACTCTGAACTGGTACCAGCGCTGAGGTCTCAAATCCGACAGAAGCGAATCCTGAGAAAGTGTCTGAAAACACAAACACATCACATATGTCAACAATGTATGCAAAGATACTAGACAATATTGTTCTAATTTATCTGTCGGATTAAATTGATGATGTGCCTTAATACTTTTCAGCTTCTTCCCAAATAAAAAAAATGCATGTTAGGTTAATTGGACACTTTAAATTGTTCATTCAATAATTCAAACCAAATTTACAAATCCAACGCCCTTATCCAAAAAAGCAAAAATGAGAACGGTGCGCCTACGGTGATGTGGCCAGTGTGTGTGCGTAACAGCAAAGTGCTGAGAGTTTCTGCTCAAAAAGAGGGATAAAGAGAGCAAAGGGCCCAAAGAAAATGAGAGAAGGCTTTGCGATAGTTTACACTAAAAAAGAAAGCCATTGTGGAAAAATGTTTGCACTGTCAAACGCAGCTGGCATTTCACAACAACACAACATCGACGATGCAACACATTACGGGAAAGCACCCTGCATTTTTTAAGAGCAACAAACCAACAGAAATAAGGTTAAGTGTATTTCAAGAGCCACCGCCATCTTTTATGTTTGACTTGCATTTTCAAACACGTTAGGAGGAGGAGACAGGGGTATTCAACGTTTTCAGGTCAAGGACCCCCAAACTGAAAATGAGATGGAGCATTGAGCCCTTACTTATATATCCTGTATAAAATGGTGATTGTGTTTTAAATTAAACTAGTCTTTGGTATTGTGAAATACAAACCCCGTTTCCATATGAGTTGGAAAATTGTGTTAAATGTAAATATGAACGGAATACTATGATTTGCAAATCATTTTCAACCCATATTCAGTTGAATATGCCACAAAGACAACATATTTGATGTTAAAACTGATAAACATTTTTTTGGGGCAAATAATCATTAACTTTAGAGTTTGATGCCAGCAACACATGACATTGAAGTTGGGAAAGGTGGCAGAAAACACTGATTAAGTTGAGGAATGCTCATCAAACACTTATTTGGAACATCCCAGAGGTGTGTAGGCTAATTGGGAACAGGTAGGTGCCATGATTGGGATTAAAAGCAGCTTCCATGAAATGCTAAGTAATTCACAAACAAGGATGGGGCGAGGGTCACCAATTTGTAAACAAATTATCGAACAGTTTCAGAACAACATTTCTAAAGCGAGCTATAGCAAGGAATTTAGGGATTTAACCATCTACGGTCCGTAAAATCATCAAAAGGTTCAGAGAATCTGGAGAAATCACTGCACGTAAGCGATGATATTACGTACCTTTGATCCCTTAGGCGGTACAGCATCAAAAACCGACATCAGTGTGTAAAGGATATCACCACATGGGCTCAGGAAAACTTCATAAAACCACTGTCAGTAACTACAGTTGGTTGCTACATCTGTAAGTGCAAGTTAAAACTCTACTATGCAAAGCGAAAGCCATTTATCAACAACACCCAGGAACGCCGCCGGCTTCGCTGGGCCCGAGCTCATCTAAGATGGACTGATGCAAAGTGAAAAAGTGTTCTGTGGCCCGACGAGTCCACATTTCAAATTATATTTGGAAACTGTGGACGTGGTGTCCTCCGGAACAAAGAGGAAAATAACCATCCGGATTGTTTTAGGCGCAAAGTTCAAATGCCAGCAACTGTGATGGTATGGGGGTGTATTAGTGCCATGGGTAACTTACACATCTGTGAAGGCACCATTAATGCTGAATGGTCCACACAGGTTTTGGAGTGGCATATGTTATCATCCAAGCAACGTTATCATGGACGCCCCTGCTTATTTCAGCAAAGCAATGCCAAGCCACATGTTACAACAGTGTGGCTTAGTAATAAAAGAGTGAGGGTACTTTCCTGGCCCGCCTGCAGTCCAGAGATGTCTCCCATCGAAAATGTGTGGCGCATTATGAATCGTAAAATACGACAACAAGACCCCGGACTGTTGAACAACTTAATCTGTACATCAAGCAAGAATAGTAAAGAATTCCACTTTCAAAGCTTCAACAATTAGTCTCCTCAGTTCCCAAACATTTATTGAGTGTTGTTAAAAGACAAGGTGATGTAACATTGTGGTGAACATGCCCTTTCCCAACTACTTTGGCACGTGTTGCAGCCAAGAAAATCAAAGTTAATTATTATTTGCAAAAAAAAATAAAGTTTATGAGTTTGAACATCAAATATATTGTCTTTGTAATGCATTCAATTAAATATGGGTTGACAAGGATTTACAAATCATTGTATTTCGTTTATATTTACATCTAACACAATTTCTGAACTCATATGGAAACAGGGTTTGTACTAAAGTACTCAAATTCTACATGATAACGCCACCAATAGCTAGTTGGCAACTAGCGCGCTAATTCCTCGACAATTTGAATGCTAACATGAATATAGAAATATACTGTACTTATGTATTCATGTTTTTTATTTTAAACTTGCAAGGTAGTGAGTATGGTGTCATTTGCAAACTACACTACAGTGTGTTGGAACAATTGTAATGTGCAATAACTACACTAAGCAGATCCCCTGAGGGTTGCAGACCCAATGTTGAAGACCTCTAAACTAGAGTTTGTATGTTAATGCTAAAGAGTTAGTTGATCAAAAATCAAACACCACTCCTCCAATGATTAGCTTTTCAAATGTGTACACAATAAATTGTTAAAAACATTATCATTCTATTGATCATACCTTATCAGAGTAATTGTGTTTAATTAGGTAATTTACTTACTATCTATATATTTTATTAAATGTTTTGAATCTCTGCAGGATTTTTTACTTTTTAACCTTATTTTTTTTCAAATATAAGCAATACATAGTGATGCTTTTATGTTAAAGGTGAAATTTTAATGTTACAAGAAGAAATAATAAGGGTCATCAGAAAAACTGTGTTTATTACACCAACTGTATTCCCTTGAATTGCCGCAGGGCATATAGTATGCGCCTGCCTTGAATTACTGCCGGGTCAAACTCGCGTCCCAAAATAATTAGCGCATTGTCAAACTCGTGATGTCACGAGTGACACTTCCCCTGTCATCATTTTCAAAATGGAGGAGGCTGATTTCAATACCGGTAATTTGAAATTGCATAAAGCGAAGAAGATTAAGAGCTATTCAGTATGATTTAATATCCAAGCTTACATCACACTCAAATTTTTACTGCATTTCTTTGGTAAGTGCCGTAGTGAGAAGAGGGGTTAAAATAATTAGCCTATGCTTACTTTTACCGCATGCCTTTGGTAAGTGCAGGAGTGAGAAGAGGTTTTAAATTAATTAGCGCCCCGGCGGCAATTCAAGGAAATACGGTACTTTATCAAAATACGCTTTTAGTGTGTTCTATTCGATTACTCAATCAATCGAAAGATTACTCGACTACTATAATGATCAATAACTGCAGCCCTTATAAACATTATTAAATGTCAGAATAATGGCACTTGTGTGTTTATCAGATCAATTTCTCTACCTCCAAACCAAAATGTAAAGTGAACTAAACGCATAAAAACATAACTAACGGTTATGGTTACAACTGGTACAGATATTGCGTGTAATACCTGGCTTACTGAGACACACACACACACACACACATACACACTTGTCGTCCTCTATTTAGGTCCATAGTTAAAGTTCAGTCATTCAGACTCAGTCGTTGGAACGACTGTGGCTACCAGTGGTTCCTTTTTAAGCTCTGCTTATTTACCTAACCTCACACACACACACACACACACACACACACACACACACACACACACACACACACACACACACACACACACACACACACACATGAACAGTTTACCCTGGCAGTGTGTGAGACAGACTGGGGAGGAGGTTTAGACAAGGAGGCAGCAGACTGATGAGGTGAAAACGGTCTATCATCTCCAAAGTAGTACAAAAGAGTTATGAGATAAAGATATGTAAGACGACCTTTTGAGGTTAACGGTTAATCGGCAATATCAAATTCTCCAATGCAAGGAGATGAGAGTCTGGTGGCATTTACCATGGCAGCAGTCGTCCACGGGGAAGCATGATCTTCACTGGGGTGAATGCCTCTGTTCCAGCGTGACTGGAGCAGGTAAACCACCGGCTCCACGCTGACATTAAACTTCGACACCCACACCACTTTGACCCGGCCCGCTGAATCCTCCACAAAGTTCATCTCTCTGCGGGGCTTCAGAGGAACGCCTGGAGGAGAAAGAGAAGACTGATAACTGCTTTTTATTTTAGACTGCAAGTGTTTCAGCAAGTTGTATGGATGTTGATGAGGAAAGTGTCATCATCAAATCACACAATTGACACTGTCCCTCAGCGTTCAGATGACCGATATTTCACTAACAAGTTCTCTAATGTATTTTTTTGCTCTTGAAAATGCATCTGGGTGTCATTTCCCACAATAACAATTAGATTTTGAGTATTAGGTAAATAACCAACTGTACTTGGAACGCCACTTTCCCATTGCTAGACTCTTGGTCATCTACAGAAGTGGAGCACATTTTTCAACATAGACCAGTGTTTTTCAACCACTGTGCCGCGGAACACTATGTGCCGTGAGATACAGTCTGGTGTGCTGTGGGAGATTAGAGGCCTACTGAAATGAGATTTTCTTATTTAAACAGGGATAGCAGGTCCATTCAATGTGTCATACTTGATCATTTCGCGATATTGACATATTTTTGCTGAAAGGATTTAGTAGAGAACATCGACGATAAAGTTCACAACTTTTGGTCGCTAATAAAAAAGCCTTTCCTTTACCGGAAGTAGCAAACGATGTGCGCGTGACGTCACTGGTTGTAGGGCTCCTCACATTGTTTATAATGTGAGCCTCCAGCAGCGAGAGCTATTCGGACCGAGAAAGCAACAATTTCTCTATTAATTTGAGCGAGGATGAAAGATTTGTGGATGAGGAAATTTAGAGTGAAGGACTAGGGAAAAAAAAAAAAAATTAAAAAAAAAGGCGATTGCAGTGAGAGCGATTCAGATGTTTTTAGACACATTTACTAGGATAATTCTGGGAAATCCCTTATCTGCCTATTGTGTTGCTAGTGTTTTAGTGAGTTAAATAGTACCCGATAGTTGGAGGGGTGTGGCCACGGGTGTGTTGAGGGAAGTGTTGAGGGAAGTCACGAAGCTGCAGCAGGACAGAAGCTCCGCTGATCTCCGGTAAGAGGCAACTTATTACCACAATTTTCTCACCGAAAACTGCCGGTTGACATGTTCGCTTGACCGCTCTGATCCATAGTAAAGCTTCACCTCCAGGAATTTTAAACAAGGAAACACCGTGTGTTTGTGTGGCTAAAGGCTAAAAGCTTCCCACCTCCATCTTTCTACTTTGACTTCTCCATTATTAATTGAACAAATTGCAAAAGATTCAGCAACAAAGATTTCCAAAATACTGTGTAATTGCACGATGAAAAGAGACGACTTTTAGCCGTAAGTGGTGCTGGGCTAATATGTCCCCTCCAACCAATAACGTCACAAACATACACGTCATCATTTTGCGACGTTTTCAACAAGAAACTCCGTGGGAAATTTAAAATTGTAATTCAGTAAACTAAACCGGCCGTATTGGCATGTGTTGCAATGTTAATATTTCATCATTGATATATAAACTATCAGACTGCGTGGTCGGTAGTAGTGGGTTTCAGTAGGCCTTTAAGTAGTTTCACCTATTTGGGTTAAAACTTTTTTTTTTAAACCAGTAATTATAATCCGCGAATAATGTGCTGTTATTGAGTGTTGGTGCTGTCTCGAGCTCGGTAGAGTAACCAAGTTATTCTCTTCCATTTCAGTAGGTGGAAGCTAGTAGGAATTTCTTTGTAGACGTTGGGAACATGGTTGTTTTGTATACTGTTGAGGTGTTTCAATGCACAATAGTGCGTAAATGTGTTCCTGTATAGTATTTCTCCAGCAATGGTCATGTGGTGACATAAATGATGGTATTTTGAGAGGTAATCATTGGACACAGGACATCACTGAAGGCCTAGGTGGGAAATGCACGGCCCGCCACTGGACTTAATATAATGTTTGCTGCAAATTACACTCCTTTTGTTGGGTCCGTCCCACTTTCCACATGCCAATTTGACTGAAAGTTTTTTTGGGGAAATATATGCAGACTGACTCCTTCTTTAGTTGTGCAACAATGCAACCAGCCGCCTTATTTGATAGTACATTCAAATTCTGTGCAAAAATAACGTCACTCGGGATAAAGACACGAGAAAACACATTCAACACAATATGAAATTGGCTCCAGTCTTCTGCAGGTGACGTCAGCAGGCTGATGCAGGCTCGCCCACATTTTGGAGCAAAAAGTGGGCATTCCAAAATGTGCTGACACTCTTTAGAAAACAAGCCTAAAATAACTAGTGTGTCTATTTTGAGGGAAATTTTACCTTTAGACATATTTTTTAGGTCAAAAACTATGAAATAAGTGCCAAAAATCAGAGGGGCCCTTTACATGTTACCGCAATGGCACCACATTGACAGATTAAATGTTTCCATGTTTGCCATTTTATTACATCCAGAAGAAATTCTGAATGTGGAAATAAACCTTCCGAGAACCAGCATCCTCTGTAGTAGACATTTGCTTTTGGTTTTTGGAACACCTTTTGCGAAAAAAATATAAAAATAAAAAAAATATCACTGCTACATATTCTGGTTTATTGTTCCATTTTTGTATCACCCTGTTGTTTAACGTCTTTATTTCCTGTTTAGTCTGTCACCATGGTAGCTCATTAGTTCACCTGCCACTTGTTATCTACGCACACCTGTTTTCTTCTAATCACCTCCCTTATTTAAACTCGCCCCTTTTCGTTATTCATTCTCGGATCCTAATATGCCTACGTGCAACCGTGACGACTCTCATCCTTCTACTGTATGTATGTTCTCGCTAGCTCTCACGCTATGCCACTTGTTTATTCCAGTTTTCATACTGATGATTTGTTTTCTCGTTTGTGCTCTCGAGCCAAGTTTTAGTTTCCTAGTGTTTTATCCTAGCTTTCACGCTAGCGTATTTTGTTTGCCTTCTCTTTACACCATTGTTTTTGTTCCTAGCCTTTTTATTATTTAATAAATCCATTTATAACTTACCTTGTTGTGTTCATCGCTTCGGCGCATCCCTGGAAGAACCAATCCGGCATTACAATGCCACACAAGCCTCACAGCCTGGAGGTGTTGTTGTGCATGTACAGTAGTTGGCAGTGTTATCCTGATTAAGAGTCTCACAACATTGGTGTTTACCGCAGACAAACTGCTTTACGGTAGACGAAAACGTGACTGCTGTTGTTGTGTGTTTTTACCGCGCTGGGAGGACATTGATGAAACTGCCTAACAATAAACCCACATAAGAAACCAAGAACTCGCCCTCAATCATTCTACAGTTACAATGTCATTGGGCAGACACGCTGTTTATATCGTGGGAAAGCGGATGTGAAAACAGGCTGTCCTCACTCAGGTCCGCATGGAGCTGGAGCGGGCGTGGCCTCCAGCTCCGCCTGAATTTCGGGAGATTTTCGGGAGAAAATTTGTCCCAGGAGGTTTTCGGGAGAGGCGCTGAATTTCGGGAGGGTTGGCAAGTATGACTTCAGCTAAGCTAATATAAGTTATTATATTTCTTGAAGATGCATTCAACACGTTCGGAGCATCCTGTGGGCTGTATTCACCTTTATATAGATTGGCGGGTGTTTGACAAGTGTGCCCACAGCCATTGGAGCAGCACTTCCTCGGGGAAGGACAATGTCGGTCTAGAGAGCAGCTCTCCACGCAGGCGGCCGCGAATCCGGCCGCACGGTGAGGTGGAGGGCAGTCACCTTGTCGGGACGACCTCAGAGAAGCCAGAAACTCTCTACTGGTCACACACTCTGTCTGCTTCTGTTGAAAGAGAAAGAGGTTTTGCACTACAAATAAATCCAAGAGCACACTCTGAGACAGGAACACATATAGCGCAGGAAAGAAATGTTTCTTTTGGTTGACATCCACAGTATATGTTATGTGTGCGTTTGTGTGTGCACAGTTCATGCACTTGTGAGAGCTTGTGTGAACAAACACCCACAGAACTCTTCATCCATCCCATTCAAGACCAAAATTCATAGCTTGTGCCAACAAAAACAGGTTCTCAGTGCAGATACAGTCAGTATGGAGCGACACACACACACACACACACACACACACACACACACACACACACACAGCACACTCTATTTTACCTCACAGGACTTTGGAGTAAGCATCTTCTTGGTTTCCCAAAGCTCTTTGCATGGTTGAAGGCACTTGACATGAAAAAATAAACACAAAGGGAAAAAAATGAGGCTTTGCAAGTATTTTTGTTTTGTTATTTCAAACGACCAAACGAGTGAAATGTCCATGGGCTTTGAAAAACAGGAAATAAGAGACAGCAATTAGTTAAGAAAGCTCCGATCCAATGTCAACAATAGTGTTTGACAGGAATGGCGTTTCTCTACTTTTAATGTACTTCACTTAATGATGACGACGCGGCATCAGGAGCAACGGGGATTTCAGTATCTTGCTCAAGGATACTTCGATATGGAACTAGCAACCATTAGGTTGAGGATTAACCACTCTACCACGTGAGCCATACTAGTAGAGTCATGAGAAAAAAACAATACAGTGGTATATCAGTTTTCACGTGGCCCACTTTTCATACGATTCTGTCTTAGTCATGTCATGGTCCACGTCTTGGACCATGTCATATTCTGGTTTGGTTTCTGTTTTGTTATCATCCTGTGTTGTATTCGACGTCTTTGGTTCCCGGTGGCACTTCCTGTTTGGTTTCTGTTGTCATGGTTACTCATTTAGTGTCACCTGTTTCTTGCTTGTCGTCACGCACCTGATTTGATTAATTATCTCTTTATTTAAGACCGCCCTTGTTTGTCATTCGTTCTCGGACTCTTGTTTGCTCCCACGCAACAGATGACGTCACATTCCAGCATTGTGGTAGCTATTAGCACTCGATAAGCTTCCGAGCTATTTTGTTTGTTCTTTTCCCTAGTTCTCACGCTAGCGCTTTCTGTTCTTCCTAGCTTCCACGCTAGTTCTGTTGTTTTGTTTGTTAGTGCCTTCATGCAAAGTGTTTTGTTCTTAGTTTGTTTTATTATATAATTAAATTCACGCTGTGTTCCATCTTCCGCTGCACCCACGAGAGAACAACTCGTCACCACAATGCCACCGAGACGTCAAAAGTCAAAATTTTTCGCCATAGTTTTGCCCGCATGTTTTTTTGTAGAATGTGTTTCCAAACTGGTGATTCAGTCCCTAATAGTGTTGTCCAGATACCAATATTTTGGTACTGGTACCGGTACCAAAATTATTTCAATACTTTTCTAAATTAAGGGGACCACAAAAAATTGCATTATTTGCTTCATTTTAACAAAACAATCTTAACATTAACTAAACATATGTTTCTTAATGCAAGTTTGTCGTTAAATAAAATAGTAAACATAATTGATAACTTGTCTTTTAGTAGTAAGTAAACAAACAAAGGCTCCTAATTAGTCTGCTAACGTATGCAGTAACATTTGTGTCATTTCTCATTCTAATATTTTGTCAAAATTATGAGGGACAAATTGTAAAAATGTATTATTAATCTACCTGTTCGTTTACTGTTAATATATGCTTCCTTTCCTATTTTAACATGTTCTATCTACACTTCTGTTAAAATGTATTAATCATTTATTCTGTTGTGATCCGCTGCTCTGATCGTTCGTTGTTTAGATTTTTGAGTTTGTTTGCGCACTTCCTGATTGGTTTCTGTTGCCATGGTTGCATACTTGTCTCACCTGTTCCTTGTTTCTGGACTCTCGCTTGTTGATTACAATCCTTATTTAAGCCTCCATTTTCTATTAGTCGCTCTCTGATCCTAGCCTTGTTTCCCACAACAGTGACGATCGCTATCTCCTGACTCTGGTAATCCTGTTTTATACCGATTAGCTTCCACGCTATCCCTGTGTTTAGTTCCCTAGCGTCCTTGCTAGCGCTTTTGGTTTGTCTTATCTACCTAGCACCAGTGTTTTTGTTCTTAGCGTGTTTTTAGTTAATAAATCTACATTTCTTACCATTATGCTGTGTCCGTGCCTGAACTGCATCTTGGAAGAAGCACCTTTAGCCACCATTCTAAGCGAACGTCACATATTCTTCTGTTTTTTGGATGCTTTACATTAGTTCTGGGTGATGCCACAAATTTGGGTATCAATCCGATACCAAATCATTACAGGATCATACATTGGTCATATCCAGAGACATATTTCCTGAGTTTATAAGCATAATATCAATTGAAAAAAAATGAAAGAAGATGTAATGCCAAAAAATATTGACCTAATCATGGTAGTATCAACTACATACGCTCCTGTAGTTGGTATCATTACAGTGGATGTCAGGTGTAGATCCACCAAAGGCGTTGGTTTACATTTTGATGGCGGTGAGCTACGGTGTGTAGTGAAATATGTTTAGCTATTCCTCCTGCAGGGATGATACTTGTAAGAAACATACTTTATTTGTCGCCATGCAGGCGAGGATTAGTGATTTAGAAGTAGCTAAAACATTGCAGACCGGGGATGGACGTTAGCTGCTAGCTAGCTAGCCATGTCTTAGAGCAGTGGTTCTCAAATGGGGGTACGCGTACCCCTGGGGGTACTTGAAGGTAGGCCAAGGGGTACGTGACATTTTTAAAAAAAATTCCAAAAATAGCAACAATTCAAAAATCCGTTATAAATATTATTTATTGAATAATACTTCAACAAAATATGAATGTAAGTTCATAAACTGTGAAAAGAAATGCAACAATGCAATATTCAGTGTTGACAGCTAGATTTTTTTGTGGACGTGTTCCATAAATATTGATGTTAAAGATTTCTTTTTTTGTGAAGAAAAGTTTGGAATTAAGTTCATGAATCCAGATGGATCTCTATTACAATCCCCAAAGAGGGTTCTTTAAGTTGATGATTACTTGTATGTGTATTTTTCAACAAGTTTTTAGTTATTTTTATATCTTTTTTTCCAAATAGTTCAAGAAAGATCAATACAAATGAGCAATATTTTGCACTGTTATACAATTTAATAAATCAGAAACTGATGACATAGTGCTGTATTTTACTTCTTTATCTCTTTTTTTCAGCCGAAAATGCTTTTCTCTGATTAGGGGGTACTTCAATTAAAAAAAATGTTCAGAGGGGGTACATCACTGAAAAAAATTTGAGGACCACTCTCTTAAAGCACCTCTTCCTGAGGGCGTTTCAGTGTTCTAACTTCACCTTTATCGTTAGTTTTAAGCCAAAATGCGTTCGTTCTCCTTTTTCCGTCTACAAACTGTGTCTGTTTGTAAGTACTCTGTGATCGTGCGCTGCCAAACATGCTTGTATACCATCAATGACACGACATGTGATTACAGGGGGCGGGGAGATGAGGGACCGGTTCTTTATAGAGGCGGTATAGTACCGAATATGATTAATTAGTATCCCGGTACTATACTAATACCGGTACACCGTACAACCCTAGTCAAAATGTTTTTTTATTGACTCTACGACTGAAAAATAACCTCATCCATTGGACCAAATAAAGTTTCAAGTTCCAGTGCTTCGATAAAGAAAGTGAAAAACATGATCAAATTTAAGAAACAACTTGTAGTGAAGTACAAAGGTGGCGTTCTTTCTCGTCTTTCAATGAACAAGAAGTTTGAGAACATTAGGGAGATCATCTCTTTGGAAGGCTCAAATAACACAGAGGAGGTTGACAGAAGTGTTGAATGATGGCTTTTAGCAAATCACAAACAGACACCATATAAAAACGAAGGTTTTGGCCCCAACCTCTACTCTGTCCCTCACTGTCTTTCTGTCTGTCCGCTTCAATCAGCCGCCCAGTGTTTCTGGCTTTAATCAATTCTTAAGTTATTTCCGTCGCACTGATTTGAGAAGAACAAAAAGCCATATAAAGTCACATTTACAAATAAACGGCCACCTTTTGATGTCAATGGCTTCTCCAACAACTCCATCTGTTTTTAATTAGCCTGTGACTATATATTTTTCTAATGACAACTGCAGGCCATTAGGGTTCATCACCATTACCGTTGAGCAGCAGATTAGATACATGAGCGCGATGCCGAAATTGGTCTTCAAGGAGCATCAAGAAAGCCAGCTGAAACCACATGTTGGGTTCCTAACTAGTGGGTAAGCGTTGGTCTCAGCATGAAGCATGCATGATAGCTGCTTAACATTTGGTTGGTTTCATATAAATCAAGGATGAAAATGTTTGGTTTCAGTTAAGCCATTAAAATATTTATTTCAGAGTTGGCCAAAAGTGGGTTGTTGTTGTCATCGAATGTTGGTGCGGTTTGAAATGCCGATAAATCAGAAAAAATAATCAAAACATTCAGCATGTGACTGCATCTCGCACCAAATACTATTTTTCTCCCATTGCCCAAATTGTTTCTATGAGCTCATGTGTACATTGTGAGCATTCCTGTCTTATATGTAGAAAGACTTACAAAATGGGTGTGGTTTTCAACAACATTTGTTGCTAAGTCATTCAACAGATAATTAGAAGAATGTTGTGTGGGCATAGAACAGAGTACCATGCAGACAAATAGAACTGTTTCAAATCAGAATTTAATGAAGCTGGCTCAATCCCGCTTGTCATATGTAGCTAGGACTGCAAGCACCTTTGTTGGCAGCAAACCAGGACACACCCCTGCTCACGCTGGCCGCATCGCAGCCTTGCCGGCGTGTGGGCGATCAGCAATCAGCACACCTGGTCCTGATGAGGGCGAGCTGTATAAAGACAAGAGAACCCAAGGATCTGCGCCAGAACCTAATCTTCTGTTGTGTACAGTAAGCTAACTACATGCTTGATGCAATGCTGCTTTCCCTGTGTTTTCCCCTCTGAGTTGATTTGTGCCGTGTCTTCCTTGACGCTCTCCCTGCACCCTGTCTACTCGTCTTCACCTGCGATTCCCTGTTGTTCCCCTCTGGTTCTTTGGCTGCCCCTTTTGGATTCTCGACATCCTGCCTGGACACAGACAAGACACTTCGCCATTCGCCCTGACTATCTGCATGCACACAGGCTGCCTTCTTGCCTGGCCCCTCCTCTCGCCCAACACATCAAGGTAATACACAACAACTAATTACACACATAGTCACACACACATACACCATTTTTTGGATTTTCTCACACTCCATTACTTTGTTTCTTAATTAATAATATTGTTTTGTTATTATTTATATATATATATAGTATGTATATAAATAAATACATAGAGCTTTACCGCCCCTTGTGGTTCTGTGCCGTCAACTCCCTCTTGCATACATACATGTATATAACTCATCTATCCATCCATCCATCCATTTTCTACCGCTTATTCCCTTCTGTTATTAGAGTCATACAATAAAATTATGAATAAGTTGTTCAGCTCATGTGTTTTTAATGTAGATGCTACCTCAGTAGAAGCATTTAAGTCCCATCTTAAAACTCATTTGTACACGCTTGCTTTTAAATAGACCCTTCTTTTAGAACAGTTGATCTGCCGTCTCTTTTCTGCTCTGCCCCCCTCTACTGCGTGGAGAGGTTATTAGGTGACCACAGATGATGCACTAGCTGTTCAAACTCGGGACCCGGGGTAGACCACTCATCTGTGCATCAGTTGGGGACGTCTTTGTGCTGCTGATCTGTCTCCACTCAAGATGATCCCCTGCTGGCCCCACTATGGACCGGACTCTCACTCTAATAACTAAATCCATTCTACATCCATTGTACCGGTTGCTCGGGTGGGGGCGGTCCCTACATCTGCGGTCCCCTCCAAGGTTTCTCATTGTATCCCATTGGGTTGAGTTTTTTCTTGCCCTGACATGGGATCTGATGTCATTGTGGCTTGTGCAGCCCTTTGAGACACTTGTGATTTAGAGCTATATTAATAAACTTTAAATGATTACGATACATTACAGCAGTGGTTAACAAACCTCAGAAAAAACTTGGCCCTTCAAGTACCACCATAATTACCAACATTGACATACAGTAGCGTAGTAGGCCCAAGTATTCATTAAAAACAAGGAGAGGTTTTATAAAACAAGTATATTTGATATTTTTTGGCAGATGTAACATTACACACAATGTGAACAGTAACACTGTGTTCGAATATATAAAAACCTTGTTTCCATATGAGTTGGGGAATTGTGTTAGATGTAAATATAAACGGAATACAATGATTTGCAAATCATTTTCAACCCATATTCAGTTGAATATGCTACAAATACAACATATTTGATGTTCAAACTGATAAACATTTTTTTTTTGCAAATAATAATTAACTTTAGAATTTGATGCCAGCAACACGTGACAAAAAAGTTGGGAGTGGTGGCAATAAATACTGATAAAGTTGAGGACTACTCGTCAAACACTTATTTGGAACATCCCACAGGTGTGCAGGCTAATTGGGAACAGGTGGGTGCCATGATTGAGTATAAAAGCAGCTTCCATGAAATGCTAAGTAATTCACAAACAAGGATGGGGCGAGGGTCACCAATTTGTACGCAAATTGTCTAACAGTTTTAGAACAACATTTTTCAACGAGCTATTGCAAAGAATTTAGGGATTTTACCATCAACGGCCCATAAAATCATCAAAAGGTTCAGAGAATTTGGAGAAATCACTGCACGTAAGCGATGATATTACGGACCTTTGATCCCTCAGGCGGTACTGCATCAAAAACCGACATCGGTGTGTAAAGGATATCACCAAATGGGCTCAGGAACACTTCATAAAACCACTGTCAGTAACTACAGTTGGTCGCTACATCTGTAAGTGCAAGTTAAAACTATGCAAAGCGAAAGCCATTTATCAAGAACACAAAGGAACACCGCCGGCTTCGCTGGGCCTGAGCTGATCCAAGATGGACTGATGCAAAGTGGAAAAGTGTCCTGTGGTCTGACAAGTCCACATTTCAAAATATATTTGGAAACTGTAGACATGGTGTCCTCCGGAACAAAAAGGAAAATAACCATCCGGATTGTTCTAGGCACAAAGTTCAAAAGCCAGCACCTGTGATGATATGGGGATGTATTAGTGCCTAAGGCATGTGTAACTTACACATCTGTGAAGGCACCATTAATGCTGAAAGGTACATACAGGTTTTGGAGCAACATATGTTGTCATCCAAGCAACGTTTATCATGGACGCCTCCGCATATTTCAGCAAGACAATGCCAAGCCACGTGTTACAACAGAATGGCTTCGTAGTAAAAGAGTGCAGGTACTTTCCTGGCCCGCCTGCAGTCCAGACCTGTCTCCCATCGAAAATGTGTGGCGCATTATGAAGCGTAAAATAGGACACCGGTGACCCCGGACTGTTGAACGACTGAAGCTCTACGTAAAACAAGAATGGGACAGAATTCCAATTTCAAAGCTTCAACAATAAGTTTCCTCAGTTCCCAAACGTTTATTGAGTGTTGTTAAAAGAAAAGGTGATGTAACACAGTTGTGAACATGCCCTTTCCCAACTACTTTGGCACGTGTTGCAGCCATGGAATTCTAAGTTGATTATTATTTGCAAAAAATAATTAAGTTTATGAGTTTGAACATCAAATATCTTGTCTTTGTAGTGCATTCAACTGAATATGGGTTGAAAATGATTCGCAAATCATTGTATTCCGTTTATATTTACATCTAACACAATTTCCCAACTCATATGGAAACGGGGTTTGTATATACATATATACATATATATATATATATATATATATATATATATATACATATATATATATATATATATATATATATATATATATATATATATATATATATATATATATATATATCCATCCATCCATCCATTTCCTACCGCTTATTCCCTTTCGGGGTCGCGGGGGGCGCTGGCGCCTATCTCAGCTACAATCGGGCGGAAGGCAGGGTACACCCTGGACAAGTCGCCACCTCATCGCAGGGCCAACACAGATAGACAGACAACATTCACACTCACATTCACACACTAGGGCCAATTTAGTGTTGCCAATCAACCTATCCCCAGGTGCATGTCTTTGGAATATATGTATGTATATATATATGTATATATATATATATATATATTTTTTATATATATATATATATATATACATATATATATATATATATATATATATTCATATATATATATGAGTGTGGCCTCGGCGTGGCTACGATCAATTCCATGTGGATTGTGATGTAATGAAAAAAATGTGCTTAAATTAGGGAGTGTGCATAGATCTGATTTTTTTCCTTGAACACTCTATTTTTGCTGGATTTGAACATGCAATAATTTTTGTTGGAGATTCAAGCAACTCTTAAAGGCCTACTGAAACCCACTACTACCGACCACACAGTCTGATAGTTTATATATCAATGATGAAATCTTAACATTGCAACACATGCCAATACGGCCTTTTTAGTTTACTAAATGACAATTTTAAATTTCCCGCGGAGTTTCCTGTTGAAAACGTCACGGAATGATGATGCGTGTTTGTGACGTCTCGGGTTGTAGTGAACATAATAGCCCAGCACCACACACGGCTAAAAGTCGTCTCTTTTCATCGCATAATTACACGGTAATTTGGACATCTGTGTTGCTGAATATTTTGCAATTCGTTCAATTAATAATGGAGACTATAAAGAAGAATGCTGTTGTTGGAAAGCGGTGGATTGCAGCTGTCTTTAGCACCGAAACACAGCCAGTGTTTCTTTCTTTGTAGTGAAGTTTTAACACAGAGCGGTCAAGCGAACATGTTTCTTTACGTCAACCAGCAAGTTTTTGGATGGGAAAATTGTGATATTAAGTCGGCTCTTACCGGCAACTTCAGTGGATTATGCGACCTCCTCCTGCAGCTCAAAAAGGCAGCTGTGATCTTGGGTCCTCGGCTTCTCTCAGAGACACTGGCGTTCACCACAGCCCGCCGACTTTCAGGTATGACTTTACAATCATCTCACTAAAACACTATTAAAACAATAAGCAGATAAGGGATCTTCCAGAATTATCCTAGTAAATGTGTCTAATTACATCTGAAACGGTCCCACTGCCGTTGCCTGGAGCCGTCGCCTTTTATTTTTTATTTGTGCTTCACTCTAACTTTCCTTATCCACGACCCTTTCATCCTCGCTCAAATTAATGGGGAAATTGTTGCTTTCTCGGTCCAAATAGCTCTTGCTACTGGAGGCTATGATTATAGACAATGAGAGGAGCCCTACAACCCGTGACGTCACACGCAAATCGTCTGCTACTTCCAGTAAAGGCAAGGCTTTTTTATTAGCGACCAAAAGTTGCGAACTTTATCGTCGATGTTCTCTGCTAAATCCTTTCAGCAGAAATTTGGCAATATCGCGAAACGATCAAGTATGACACATAGAATGGACCTGCTTTCCCCGTTTGAATAAGATAATCTCATTTCAGTAGGCCTTTAATACATGATGCCTCTGGACCTTATGGGTCGTTTAAAACATGTATTGCTACCGGTTATTTTTTAAACTTGCAATACCATTCACTCAGTATGTAAAAAAAAGTGATTTCTAGTTTATTTACTTTTTCGTACAGATGCTTTAGAACTTGCAGGTTAAAAAACAACAAACAAGTGTGATAATAATCGAGATCGGATGATACAAAAAAATGTGTCTTGATGTATGTATCCTAGCACTAACACTAAGTATTATTTACTTTCCAAAAATGTATCAAATGTTTGAAAAGACCTCATCTAAAACCTTTGTGGTGAACAAGAACATAACGTTGAGAAGCTTGTCCAACATCTGTTACCACTGACCTCACAATGATGAAAATAAAAAAGTAAAAAAATTCCCATACACACAGAATCTTGTAAAAAGTCTACTTGGAAGAAATGTCCCATCTTTCCTCATGTTTTGTGGCGTTGAGCAAAGCACCAAGCTTAAAACTCCCTGGAAAACTGCCCTTAATAGTGTGTCAAAAAGGGAGGGTCTGCTTGCTGCGTAGACTGTTGTTGGTGAATGCAGGACTCAGTCTCTTTTTATGCTATGTCCGTGAAAATGTTTAACTTTTCCATATAAAACATGATCTACATTTGAAAGAAATTGCTAAAGGTACTTCCCAGAGATACATACATTTGTATGAATCAACTGTATAAATCCTTAATTTTCATTTAAAGGGGAACATTATCACAATTTCTGAAGGGTTACAACCAATAAAAATCAGTTCCCAGTGGCTTATTTTATTTTTCAAAGTGTTTCTCAAAATTTTAACCATCACACAAGATCCTGAAAAACGGCTTCAAAGTGCCTGATTTTAACCGTCGTTACATCCACCCGTCCATTATCCTGTGACGTCACAGCGGCACCACACAGAAACAAACATGGCGGATAGCACAGAAAGGTATAGTGATATTAGCTTGGGTTCAGACTCGGATAAGCGATCCAACAAATTACGCATGTATTGAAACGGATGGTTGGAACGAAATTGAAGAAGAAACTGAAGCTACTGAGCCATATCACGACAGACAGCGGCACACCCCTAGTAAATACTAAAAACAAAACTATGGATACATTACACAGATACGCCATGTAGCAGGTAAAACACACATTGTTAAAGGTAAAACACAAATAGTAGGAATTTGTTACAAACTTCTGTCATTTCACTTGCATTATTTGATGTTAATTGGGTGGTTTTAGCTCCGCTAATATTTGGCATCAAGCCAAGAAGCCTTGTGTACATCTACGTGTCTACATGTGCACAACAGGGGAGCTGGTTAACTCCAGAGAGTAGTGTAAGTGTGTTTGCGAGAATTGCAAAGTGTTGGCTGAGTGACGTCAGTAAGTGAGTGGGCGGGTAAAGAGAGAGAGAGGTAGCGCATTCACTGGTCAGTAGAATGATGAACAGGTCTGGTTGTGTCCTGCAAAACTAATAATAAAGCGATTGTCAAGAATTGGCGGCCCCGTCATTCTGACCGGAAAGCGGAGCTTAGCAGACTCATTAAAGCGAAGAGTGTAACCCCCGACGAAACAATCGGCCCTCGGGGAAACGTCTGCCCTGCGCTCCTTGTCTACGGTCTGCAATGGAGCCGAACAGCAGGACAGGTGTAACAACAACATTACCTGTTACTCTATATAACTCCTTGTGCAAGTTTAAATGTTTGTTATTTAAATGTTTCCCTGATTTTGAAGCAAAGTGGTAATACTAATGAGGCGTATTTTAAATCAACACTTGCAGCACGGAGCCTCCCTTTTTAAAGTGTCACTGTGGAGAGACGCAGCCGACGAGCTGACGAGCCGGCGGCGGGGCAGGGCACGCTGCAGCCCTGCCCAAGATGACGGCAAGGAGGCGGAGAATGTGGCGAAGCGGAGAGGCGGAGCGTGCCGGGAGCGACGCCGCCGCAATCGAATTCAGGTGCGTGGCTCACACACTGGGAAACTATTAACATTTCTCCTGACACTGTATAAAAGGGGAGAAGGACGAGAGATCGATGAGGAAGAAGGAGAGTCCGCAGCGGATGAGAAACGAGAGCAACACAGAGCGCAAGACAAGCACGACGACGACGGCGTCTGAAAAGCAGACCGGGAACGAGCAGTGGAGGAAGGAGCTGAAAAGCGATCCGAGCTGCAACCAACCTTTATTGTAAAATAAAGTAGTCAAACCTGCTCAAAAGCATGTCCTTCCTGGGTGGTCCATTGAACCCGCACGGCGACGGCAAGAGACTGTCACAGTCGCCATTATTGTCAGTTTTGAAGCCCAAATACCTTCATATTGCACTTCACGCACCCTCTATTAACCAGTAGAATTGTAGCATTTTGCCATTCTTCCTCTCCAAGATGTTATTGCTTGCATGCAATTAGTGTGTGCATTTTGACACACTAAACATCATGCGTCTCGCCCTGTAGTCACCGTTGCACAACAGCATTAACGGTGCCATTTTTTTCAAGGGTAGTATAGTACCGTTTTCAATTGATTAGTACCGCGCTACTTTATTAGTACCGGTATACCGTACAACCCTAGTCTCTTCATTTGACCAAGATCTGCATCCTTAACACCAAATGAACTTTGACATTTACAGTACATAAACACTGACAAACACACATCGTATATCCACTCTTGCTTGAGCAGCAACTTTGATCAGATACAGACCTGTTTTCATTTTTCATTCCTCCGCTTTTGTCCTTCACCCCCTTACCATAATGCATTTTCCCTCCCCTTCCATTCCGTTCCAGTGCTCAACTTTGTTCTCTTTGTTCTCCGTCTTCATCCCTTCTGTCCATTTTTTTCTTCCTTTTTTTTTTTTCAGAATCTCATATCACAACGCCCGTAATCCTTCACGGACTCCAAGGCTTGGCCAAGAGCTAAAGTGAATTAATAAAATAACCTAGAATAAGCGTTTGTTAGTCCTGCAACTGGCCAAAATTATTTTGCAAAGTTTAAAGTAGCAGCATACAAATATGAAATTAAAAATCTACACCTGCACCTGGCAGTGTACATTACATCCGGAAAGTATTCACAACGCTTTACTTTTTCCACATGTTATGTTAGTGTCTGGCTTCACGGTGGAAGAGGGGTTAGTGTGTCTGCCTCACAATACGAAGGTCCTGCAGTTCTGGGTTCAATCCCAGGCTCGGGATCTTTCTGTGTGGAGTTTGCATGTCCTCCCCGTGAATGCGTGGGTTCCCTAAGGGTACTCCGGCTTCCTCCCACCTCCAAAGACATGCCCCTGGGGATAGGTTGAATGGCAACACTAAATAGGCCCTAGTGTGTGAATGTGAGTGTGAATATTGTCTGTCTATCTGTGTTGGCCCTGCGATGAGGTGGAGAATTGTCCAGGGTGTACACCGCCTTCCGCCCGATTGTAGCTGAGATAGGCGCCAGCGCCCCCCGCCACCCAAAAAAGGGAATAAGCGTTAGAAAATGGATGGATGGATGGATATTAGTGTCTTATTCCACAATGGAATACATTTAGTTTTGTCTTCAAAATATTACACATAATACCCCATAATGACTATGTGAAAAGTTTATGTATTTATTTTTATTTTGCAAATTTAAAATAAATAAAAAAAAAAACATGTACATAAGTGTTCACAACATTTGGTCAATACTTTGTTGATGCACCTTTGGCAGCAATAACAGCTTAAAGTCCTAATGAATACGATGTCACAAGCTTGGCACAACTATTTTAGGGCAGTTTCACCCATTCCTCTTTGCAGCACCTCTCAAGCTCCATCAGATTGTCTGGAAAGCTGTGGTTTTCATCCAGGATGTCTCTGTACATTGCTGCACTCATCTTTCCCTCTATCCTGACTAAAAACATCCCCAAATCATGGTGCTGCCACCACCATGCTTCACTGTAGGTATGGTATTGGCCTGCTGATGAGCGGTGCCTGGTTTCCTACAAACATGTCGCCTGGCACTCATGCCTAAGAGTTCAATCTTTGCCCCACAGACCAGTGAATTATATTTCTTATGGTCCGAGAGACATTCAGGTGCATGTTGGTAAACTTTTTACTAAGAAATGGCTTCCGTTTGGCCACTCTTCCAAACAAGCCTGACTGGTGGATTGCTGCATAAATGTTTGTCCTTCTGGAAGGTTCTCTTCTTTCCACAGAGGAATGCTATATTTCTGACAGAGTGACCCTTGGGATTTGGTCACCTCCCTGACTAGACTAAGATGAATGCAGCAATCATCCTGGATGAAAACCAACGCTTCCCAGGCAATCTGATGGAGTTTGAGAGGTGCTGCAAAAAGGAGTGGGCAAATAGGAATGAGTGAAACCACACAAAGGTAGAAGAGCGAAAGACTTAATGCTGTAATTGCTGCCGAAGATACAAAGCAAAGACTGAGAATACCTTTGTACATGTGAGTTTTGATTTTTGTTCAATAAATGTGCTGATTTTTTTTTATGAAACTTTTTTCACATTGTCATGATCAGGTACAGTGGGGCGAAAAAGTATTTAGTCAGCCACTGATTGTGTAAGTTCTCCCACTTAAAATGATGACAGAGGTCTGTAATTTTCATCATAGGTACACTTCAACTGTGAGAGACAGAATGTGAAAAAAAAAATCCAGGAATTCACATTGTAGGAATTTAAAAAAATATATTTCTAAATTATGGTGGAAAATAAGTATTTGGTCAACCATTCAAAGCTCTCACTGATGGAAGAAGGTTTTGGCTCAAAATCTCATGATACATGGCCATATTCATTCTCTCCTTAACAAGGATCAATCGTCCTGTCCCCTTAGCAAAAAAACAGCCCCAAAGCATGATGTTTCCACCCCCATGCTTCACAGTAGGTGTGGTGTTCTTGGGATGCAACTCAGTATTCTTCTTCCTCCAAATACGACGAGTTGAGTTTATACCAAAATGGATACATGGATAATATGGCAGAGGATTGGGAGAATGTCATGTGGTCAGATGAAACCAAAATATAACTTTTTGGTATAAACTCAACTCGTCGTGTTTGGAGGAAGAAGAATACTGAGTTGCATCCCAAGAACACCACACCTACTGTGAAGCATGGGGGTGGAAACATCATGCTTTGGGGCTGTTTTTCTGCTTAGGGGACAGGACGATTGATCCGTGTTAAGGAAAGAATGAATGGGGCCATGTATCGTGAGATTTTGAGACAAAACCTCCTCCCATCAGTGAGAGCTTTGAATGGTTGACCAAATACTTATTTTCCACCATCATTTACTAATAAATTCTTTAAAATTCCTACAATGTGAATTCCTGGATTTTTTTTCACATTCTGTCTCTCACAGTTGAAATGTACCTATGATGAAAATTACAGACCTCTGTCATCATTTTAAGTGGGAGAACTTGCACAATCGGTGGCTGACTAAATACTTTTTTGCCCCACTGTATTTTGTGTCAAATTTTGAGGGCACATTTTTTTCCCCATTTTGTAATAAGGCTGTAACATAACAAAATGGGGCACGATTGAAGCGCTGTGAATACTTTCCAGATGCACTGCAAATGCCCACTGAATATAAGTAATGAATACAATATGCTTACGATATCAAGGCCATTGTTTTACACTGGGATCATGTTTGGGAACCTCATGATTAGATTATGATTCAAGGGCTACGATTTGCTTATGAATAAATTATTTCGGCTGCTTTAATTTATGTATATGTAAGTAAGGCTCGTCCATTGGCTGTTGACGTATGCAATAACGTATTTAGTCATTTCCAGATGCAATCAAGCATAGCAAATATATATAAACAGAAGACTCGACCTTAGTAACCTGCTTAACAACATGCCTACGTGGAAAGTAGGAATCCTTGTTGTTTTATTTCTCATGCTTTTTAAAACTATTAAAAACCCACCCACCTTTGTTGCCGTAAGCACAAAGCTCAAAGAGGTGTGCCATATGCTGTGTGGATATTATTTTCTTCCATGATTTATTAAACTACTTGTTAAATGTGTCTTCTTAGCTAGTTACGCTCTGCTGTAAAATGGTTCCAGTTAGATTTTTTTTGAAGCGTACAAAGCATTTATTTTGTTGTTTCACCACTTCAGATTCAAGTAAGCCTTGCGGTTAAAGGAGAACTGCACTTTTTTTTGGAATATAACCTGTTGTTCACAGTCATGACGATGGATGGATTTATTTTAATGCATTCTAAATAATAAATAAACGTAAATAAAATCTGACAATCCATCACTTCAGTTCTGTTAGTTTTTTGTGTTTTTGTATTTACTTCCTGTTCAGTGCTCTTATTTTGTTATTTCCTGTTTAAAGTAGCAGCATACAAATATAACAGTATCCTCGAGCCAGAAGTGACCTCGCGAAAGTCCCTGTCGGCAATACTCAGCCGACGTTCTAAATCACTAATCCTGGTCTCCATGGCGACAAATAAAGTAAGTTTCTTACAAGTATCATCGATGCAGGAGGAATAGCTAAACATGCTTCACTACACACCGTAGCTCACCGCAATCAAAATGTAAACAAACGCCATTGGTGGATCTACACCTAACATCCGCTGTAATGATACCAAGTACAGTAGCGTATCTTATCAATACTACTATGATTACGTTGATATTTTTTGGCATCACAACATCTTCTTTTATTTTTTTTAAATGTATATTATGTTTATAAACTCAGGAAATATGTCCCTGGACACATGAGGACAAGTAAATTAATAAATCATTTTCTGTTACTTGTCCTTAATAATTTTGACAAAATAATAGAATGGAAAATGACACAATATGTTACTGCATATGTCAGCAGACTAAATTAGGAATCTTTGTTTGTTTACTTACTACTAAAAGACAAGGTGTCTAGTATGTTCACAAATTTTTTTAAGGGCAAACTTGCAATAAGAAAAATATTTTCAATGTACCAAAATATTTTTTTGTTAAAATTAAGCCAATAATGTAATTTTTTGTGGTCCCCTTTATTCAGAAAGGTACCGAAAAGTTTCAAAACAATTTTAGTACTGGTATCGTGACAACACAAGTGTCAGTGCTGTTGTTTTGTACGACATGATCTTATTTCAGCTGTACTTTGAGCTCATGTTGTTACATTATGAACATTTTAATTGTCAGCATCAGGATACACTGTAAAGATGAGAGCCACTATCATAATGTGCTGTACGGAGTGCTTTAACTTGCATTTACATGTCAATCAATCAATCAATCAAAATGTATTTATATAGCTCTTAATCACAAGTGTCTCAAATGGCTGCACAAGCCACAACGACATCCTCCTGCGCAGATCCAACATCATAGCAAGAAAAAACTCAACCCAATGGGTTTCAATGAGAAACCTTGGAGGGGACTGGTGCAATGGAGGAGGTGTCTATTTCTTCAAAGTGAAGAATATCACTTCCTCCTATGCACTGTTTAGTCAATATTACAGTGGAAATAGACAAGACCTTGGGCTAATGCATTATGGTTGAACCCAAACTTGGTATGCATGTAGTACAGACCTCACTCTCTCAAGTGTCAGTGGCAAGCTTTAAATCACAAGCTGTATTTCTTTGAGAGAGTCCGAGAGACACGTTGGCCTTGAAGGGAACATAATGAATTATGGGTGTAAGTAAGAAAGTGTGAGAGAGGAGTAGACAAAGCTGAGGTCAGAAGTAAGAGATGTTGCTGTTCAACACACCAATGCGCTATAGCGGCTAAGATTAATGATTGTGTGCTTCTGAATGCGGCCACAGTTTGGATAGGAGCTCCTCAGATATCTGCACAATAATTAATCACAGAAACCGAAACAGACATACACACACAACACCTTGTCTCGCTGCCCTCCTATGGCCTCTCTTGCTGTTTTAAAGCCTCACCTGCCGCGATAGCAGGCTGACAGCCACACTCACGCATGCAAAGGTAGTCAATCAGAAAGAGTGGAGGTGGTGAGTAGAGATGTGGTTTGAGAGTGGATAAACGTAAAACAACAAATGCATCAACTGCAGCAATTTAGTCGTGATTCATCGAGAAATAAAAATATATGTTTTGTCAAAATGCATCATAGAAAAGACAATATTTAAAAAATGGCTAACTTATAATGACTGGTATATACGCAAGCTATGAAAATGATATCAGTAGAAAAAACTGTTCTTAAATTCCTGTAATGAGTCACACCTTGAAATATGGAATCCATTATGTGAATTTGTTTTAACTATTAAATAAACTCAAAGTAGGACTTCTCCTTCCTTGTGATGAATAATGGCTACAGTGTGATTTGTCAAGTTTCTCTTTTCAACATGTTCAAAAATGAGTGGTAAGAAGCATAGTTTATTTATTCCTACCCTATTTCAATTTCACAACAATTAGGAACCTATTTATTCACTTCCTGTTATCAACTTGTACACAATTTATTCCATGAATAATACAATTAAATAATAAAATTAAATGAATAAATACATAGAAAAATAAGGTATGTTAATGGTATTAGTTTATTTCGAACAACACAGCGCTTCCTGTTTGTATTTTGTGGACGCAATCTGCTCCACATGCTTTGTGATATTTTTGCTGATATCCGGCATTCCGTTTTTGTTTTCTTTATAGTCTGTCAAGTTAAATCTTTTTATATGCGTAGTTTTCCCTATGCTTTTGGAGCACTTCCTAGCCTTTGCCTTTTGTTTGTTCAGTTATTAAATACATTTTTCGCCTGCACGCTGCGTCCTCAATTGTCCGCATTAATATCACAACAACCTACGCCACCTGACAATGCATTTATAGTTATGAAATTATGTAATTATCCCTGGTTTATGTCTGAAGTCACCTGGGATAAGTTTGCCCACAAATTTAAATTGCATTGCCTTATTAAACAATGGATAGGTGGATATAGGATAGGCATGAACAACCAAATGGTATTGTCCAATCACAATAAACACACTGAACTAACTAACCTTAACTCATTTAATTCAACTGGGGGAGAGTTTGAGTTAAATATAAATAGACAGGGGAAAAGGTTAAAAAAGCTTTTGATCATGAATAACTAAATGATTGTTTTATCTTTTCTGCAAATATCTGTTTAACTCGTAGGATTTAATAGTAATTATTAACACTATTATTTGTTTAGCCACAAGTAAGGTGGTGGAAACCGCAATCAAACGAGGCAAAACATGAATACAAATTTAAAAACAGGACAGTGAGTGCAGAACAGGTAAAAGTTGACGACAAAATCAACTTAGTTGCATTCCCAAAAATATTTACATATTGGGGATTTGACAAAGGAAATGTAAAGAAAAGGACAACATTGTAGTGCATCCATCTTATTTGTTAGTGGACAATACACTACTTCACACACCTGGTAGACATTTTATCTTTCTACATTTGTGTGAGATCTCCGTGTGTGTGAGGGAGAAAAAAAAGGCAGAGATAAAAGAGGGGGAAACAGGAAAGATGAAGAATATATATGAGTGAAGGCTGCAGTTTAGGTTTAGTGAACTCCCAAGTGAATTTTCCATGGGTTTAGTGCTGAGGTGACACAAACCATATGTTGCTACAACATCTGTCTGGCGTGTGTGTCTTTGATATGGAAAGCCTGGGAATTGATGCAACTAAAGAACAGATAAAACATGACAGCTCATGAAACCCTGCTTACCAATATCAGTTGTTTCATTACTCTTTCCCGATGTTTCATTAATCTGCAACTTTATACAGCATATTTATTGTGTAAAACATATATTAATACACACACAAATACACACGCGCGCGCACACACACTCACACACAAACATACATGTGTGTGTGTGTATATATATATATATATATATATATATATATATATATATATATATATATATATATATATATATATATATATATATATATAAAATGTATACATGTATATGTATTTATATATATATGTATATATTTGCTCTGATTACTCTTTCGCACCCTCTTGGCATTCTCTCGATGGGCTTACAGAGGGAGTCACCTGAAACGGTTTTCACTCCACAGGCGTGCTTGAAGCTCATCGAGAGAATGCCAAGAGTGTGCAAAGCAGTAATCAGAGCAAAGGGTGGCTGTTTTGAAGAAACTAGAATATAAAACATGTTTTCCGTTATTTCACCTTTTTTTGTTAAGTACGTAACTCCACATGTGTTCATTCATAGTTTTGATGTCTTCAGTGACAATCTACAATGTAAATAGTCATGAAAATAAAGAAAAGGCATTGAATGAGGAGAAGGTGTGTCCAAATTTTTTGGCCTGTACTGTGTGTATATATATATATATATATATATATATGTATATGTACAGTATGCATATATGTATAGGCCATAACCGACGCATATGTGTGTGTGTGTGTATATATATATATATATATATATATATATATATATATATATATATATATATATATATATATATACATATATATATATACATATATATGTGCCTCAATTAAAGAAAATTCTGTCGTATTACAGATACAATCTGATACAAGTGTTTCATAATATGGCACAGGCTTTTCCATACTTGAATTTAAATATTTAAATCCGACATGCAAGCCACCCAAAGGTAGCCATTATAGAGTAAACAGAGACCATCTAGAGCAGGGGTCACCAACGCGGTGCCCGCGGGCACCAGGTAGCCCGTAAGGCCCAGATGAGTAGCCCGCTGGCCTGTTCTAAAAATAGCCCAAATAGCAGCACTTACCAGTGAGCTGCCTCTATTTTTTAAATTGTATTTATTTACTAGCAAGCTGGTCTCGCTTTGCTCGACATTTTTAATTCTAAGAGAGACAAAACTGAAATAGAATTTGAAAATCCAATAAAATATTTTAAAGCCTTGGTCTTCACTTCTTTAAATAAATTCATTTATTTTTTCACTTTGCTTCTTATAACTTTCAGAAAGAAAATTTTAGAGAAAAAAATACAACCTTAAAAATGATTTTAGGATTTTTAAATACATAGACCTTTTTACCTTTTAAATTCCTTCTTCTTCTTTCCTGACAATTTAAATCAATGTTCAAGTATTTTTTTTTTTATTATTGTAAAGAATAATAAATACATTTTGATTTAATTCTTCATTTTAGTTTTTGTTTTTTCGACGAAGAATATTTGTGAAATATTTCTTCAAACGTATTATGATTAAAATAAATAAAAAATATTCTTGCAAATCTAGAAAATCTGTAGAATCAAATTTAAATCTTATTTCACAGTCTTTTGAATGTCTTTTAAAATGTTTGTTCTGGAAAATCTAGAACAAATAATTATTTGTCTTTGGTAGAAAAATAGCTTTGTCCAATTTGTTATATATTATAACCAAAGGCAGATTGGTTTTTAACCTATTTAAAACATGTCATAAAAATTCTAAAATTAATCTTAATCAGGAAAAATGACTAATGATGCTCCATAAATTATTTTTTTTAATTTTTTCAAAAAGATTCGAATTAGCTAGTTTTTCTCAATTTTTACGGTTGAATTTTAAAGTCGTAATTAAAGACAAACTATGTTTCAAAATTTTATTTTATTTTTTTTTTCGTGTTTTCTCCTCTTTTTAAACCGTTTTTTCACCATTTATTCTCTTCAAAAAAACTTTCGTAAAAGGAAAAAAAAAGTACGACGGAATGACAGACAGAAATACCCATTTTTTTATATATATATAGATTTATTTATTAAAGGTAAATTGAGCAAATTGGCTATTTCTTGCAATTTATTTAAGTGTGTGACAAACTGGTAGCCCTTCGCATTAATCAGTACCCAAGAAGTAGCTCTTGGTTTTTAAAAAGGCTGGTGACCCCTGATCTAGATTTACTTTTTTTTAAATTGTGCCGTGGAATAATGTGTGCATCACGCATGATTGAACATGTGGCACTGTTCATCATGGAGGGCCTGATTTACTAAGATCCAAATACTATGCGGTAAACAGCGTGTGCAATCTAAAAAGTAGCATATATTATTAGTGGCCGTGTTGCGTGTGATTTTACTAACACTGCGTGTGCAATTTAAAAAGTGGTGCAGACCAAGGATTTTGCCTGTACTGTGCGGGGCATCGCCATGGAGAAACTAATTTACTTAATCTACTTTACCTGCAGCGTTTTGCTATGTTTTCAAACATGCAGGAGACATGTACTACGTTTAATGGGCATTTTAGAAGCAATCCGGTAGTGCATCTACACTGACACCACTTTTTTTGGTGTGCTTATTAGAGAGAGGCTGCACTTACTCCATTCAAGATGTGAAAAAGCATACCTAAAGAAATATTTTTCATAGAAGAAATATTTTATATATTTAAAAAAAAAAAACGTCATCAAAAAAAATACTAAAGGACACCAAAATGCATCAATTGAGTTAGTTTTAATCAGCCCCTTAAGTCATCTGTCAGCAATACATTCATAAAATGATGTTGCTGAATAGACGATACATCTAATATTTTTGATTTCCGACAGTCCAAAATGTTGACACACACACATAGGACTTAGGATTCTCATCTCGTCTGTTTGTGCAGCGCAAGCACTGATCCTGTAGCTGTGTGTGTAACTGTCAGTTTGCACATCCTTGCTAAATAAAACGCAAAATAGTGCTCGCAAAACAGTGATGAGTGTTGATTAATCACGTTGCATGTACTAAATAATCATATATGCATCTTCTCCTCCCAGTGTTATAAGCATTTTAATATTTAGCATATATTTAGGATATTAATGAAGACATAGGCGCAAAATGGATTGCACACCTTATTCTGCTCACTTAACATACGCAATTCACTTTACACACATGTAGTTGATCAGCTTTGCATGTGCTATCAGCTTTGCAATTATTTTAGAACAGTAGTGTGTGTTGCAAGACGTTTCATACAGGATATATATTCTAACAAGATATTTTCTTTATGAAAAAAAAAACATTAATGCCAGCAAACACCAAAATTAATTAATGCAATTTGTTTTGATTATCTTCTTAATTAAGTAATCCAGCAGCTATAAAATTGCTAAATTGTATTGCGAAATATATATGCCTAATATTTCTATTTTGGACAATCCAAGCATTTTTGACAAGCAGAGACAGAATGTTCTCTATCTCTCTCTTTCACTCCCCCCCTCTCTCTCACTCTCTCTCTTTCTTTCTGTCCTCCTTTCTCCCTCTCTCTCACTTTCTCCCTTTCCTTTTCTGTCTGTCTTTGCAATGCAATTGCCTTCTTTCTCACAGCCATTTCTGTGAAACTGTGCCAGTTCGTACGAACATTTCAGACAAGTTCAATATCGACACAAAACAGCATCCGCACAACTGATTTAGTCTTGATAAATCACATTGCCCGCGGCAAAATTTGGCCCTTGGAATCAAAACATTTTGGCACTTCTGCATTCAGAAAGAAGGAGGAAAACAAAAATTCTCCCATACAGTTCAAGTGATTATTTAGTGGCTGCGTTTGGATGTCAGTTGCATTCAATTGTAAACATTAAAAAAAACAAATTGTAAATAAAATATTACTACCAGAGACATGACAGTAATCGTTTGAAAGTTCAGAATTCAGGCGATTGTGCGACTGACAGGAAATAAAAGTGTAGCAACATGCAGAGGTGTGGTGATCAGTAGAGGTGGGATACATAATTGATTTCTAGATCCATCCCAATCCGGACATGGACGATTATAAAATCTATTAGTAAATGTCAATAATTGATAATAAATGTATTTATTGTAAATAAAGTACTGCAGCCAGTTCTAAAATGTGGCTGAACGCAGTGAGCCACCTCTCTGAGAGACCCGACCGACTAACTGCTTTATCATATGTTCCACTTTTGCACACAATTTCATTAATTTAATAAATGTGATGGGAGTTTCTTATAACAAATGCACTGTTTTTAAAAGTTGCAAGTGAGAAACGCTTATCAAGTGAGACGAAAATAAATTAAAAATTGATATACATAAATTAAAGATGCATCAATAATCGATTTTTAATCAAATTGTAGCTCCTTAATTGTAATTGTAATCGAATCAAAACATTCCCACCATTAAAAAAATAGTACTATTAACATTTTGAGTTCTAAATTGAAGATTTGTGTATTTGTAATTATGGTGGTGGAGGGGGCTAGGGATTGATGGCTGTTTATTTGTACAGTGCGCTATATCCGCTGCATGAGGAAGCTCTTATTGATATTGACCTCTGCTGATTGAGCTCTACATTCAGTCTGAGATTGCATCAAAAAACATTTTTCATTTGCCCAAAGACAAGTCTGTGGGTTTGCAGTAAAGTAATGAAAATGGCACAAAAGGACCTAGCTGGGTAAAAGTGATAAAAGACAGGAAGGAACCCATCTCAAAGGTTATTTGAGTGTGTACTGGTTAATCAAAGGTGGAAAGAGTTAGTAAACACCACAAGCAGCATTAGTTCATCCATTAAAGCTTTCACACGTTATGATGAAAACATGCATTATTCACACATCTTGGTCAAGGTCCCCCAAACAACTCAATAGAGTTGCTCAGACACCAAATAACAGAAAAATGTTGGATATTTATCAGATTCAAACACAGACAACATGTTCTGCAGAAAGCAGTGAATCTGGAATGAGGCAACATTGTGTGTAGTATAACGCAGCATATGTACTTACCTGTGCGCAGCGGATGTTGTTCTCACACCAAACCAAAACTTGGTCGCTCTGGGGGGGAAACAAAATGAATTTGATTTTAAGTCAAAGTAAAGTAAAGTTAAAGTATCAATGATTGTCACACACATACTAGATGTGGCGAAATTATTCCCTGCATTTGACCCATCACCCTTGATCACCCCCTGGGAGGTGAGGGGAGCAGTGGGCAGCAGTGGGCAGCAGCGGTGCTGCGCACGGGAATCATTTTATGGTGATTTAACCCCCAATTCCAACCCCTTAATGCTGAGTGCCAAGCAGGGAGGTAATGGGTCCCATTTTTATAGTCTTTGGTATGACTCGAGGGGTAAATAAAGAATTCCTAACAGTGGGGATTGTAGCTATGGGCGCCATTCTCGAGGGGGCGCCGCAAGGATGAGGGGGAGAAAAAAAACATTCATATTTATTTGTGCACAGCCCTCATGTTCTCATCAGATCATGACACACTTGTGTGTCTGGAACATAGGGCAACATAGAGTCTCCTACAGGGCTTGAAAGTGTGATGTCGTGAACGCAATGCATTGTGGGTCTTGCTGGCCACGTATTTACATGGCTGAAGGCAAGACTCTTTCCTAAACTGTTGTCATGATCGCTTCAGGAAAAAACAACTATTTGGGGGGTTTTATCATTTCCAGCGTGAAAGCAAAGTCAAGGACCTCGGTTAAGTAAGCTAATAGCGAATAGCCTGAATTGCAGCCGTGAGACGATCAAACTTGACTTTTAACGCCAAAACCTGGTACCTGTTGGTGTGTTCACAGCATTTTCGGACTGGTAAGTTTGAATCAAAGCCTATTTCATTAACTTTCAAATGTAGCATTTAGTGGGCTGTTAGCGTTAGCCCAGCTAGCTGCGGCCGACAATCAACATACAGTATTTTGAAAAAAAATAGCATGTTGTCTGTTTATTTTTAGTCAAAGGTAAGCACAAAAATGATTGAGTATTATTTTCGGAAAATTGGCCCAATGATCAAAGTATTTAAAGGTAAAACTAGGGCTTGTTCTTTTCAGGGAAACCCACTGAATTGAGGCAGAGCAGTGGGCAACTTCACTCCATCTCGTACACATAGGAGATGAAAGCCGGAGATTACACGTAGATTGAAGGGAGGAGAATGAGCATTATCAGACTTTTCATTCTGAAATTCTTCACCGGGGTAAAAACTGACTTCGTTGATGAGATATAGACAAGTTTGGCTTCGACAATGGTGGCAGTTTACTTAAATCTCTTGCCCATTAAACGTGAGCATATGGATCATTTCCACCGATTTTACTAATTTTTCCGAGGTCGCGAGCCTTTGGAATAGTGTACAGTAGTGTTGTCCCAGTACCGGTACCAAAATAATTTTGATTCTTTTCGGTACTTTTCGAAATAAACGGGACCACAAAAAAATTGCATTTTTAGCTTTATTTTAACCACAAATCTTAGGGTAATAAACATATGTTTCTTATTGCAAGTTTGTCCTTAAATAAAACAGTGAACATACAAGACAACTTGTATTTTATTAGTAAGTAAGCTAACAAAGGCTCCTAATTTAGTCTGCTGACATATGCAGTAACATATTGTGTCATTTTCCATTCTATTATTTTGTCAACATTATTCAGGACAAGTGGTAGAAAATGAATGATTAATCTACTTGTTTATTTACTGTTAATATCCGCTTACTTTCTCTTTTAACATGTTCGATCTACACTACCGTTAAAATGTAATAATCACTTATTCTTCTGTTGTTTGATACTTTACATTAGTTTTGGATGATACCACAAATTTTGGTATCAATCCGATACAAGGTCGTGACAATCAATCAATCAATCAATGTTTATTTATATAGCCCTAAATCACAAGTGTCTCAAAGGGCTGCACAAGCCACAACGACAACCGTGGATCCGCGCCCACATAAGGGCAAAGAAAAACTCACAACCCAGGGGGACGTCGAGGTGAATGACTACGAGAAACCTTGGAGAGGACCGCAAATGTGGGTAACCCCCCCCCCCCCATTCCAACCCCCCACCCCCTCTAGGTGAGACCGGTGCAATGGACGTCGAGTGGGTCAGACATAATATTGTGAAAGTCCAGTCCATAGTGGCTCTAACATAATAGTGAGAGCCCAGTCCATAGTGGATGTAACATAATAGTGAGAGTCCAGTCCAGAGTGGGGGCGGCAGGATCATACATTGGTCATATTCAAAGTCCTCAAATGTCCAGGCACATATTTCCTGAGTTCACAAACATCCCATCCATCCATTTTCTACCGATAGTACCGTTCAGGGTTTTCGGGGGTGCTGGAGACTATCTCAGCTGCATTCGGGCGGAGGGCAGGGTACACCCTGGACAAGTCGCCACCTCATCACAGGGCCAACACAAATAGACAGACAACATTCACACTCACATTCACACACTGGGGACCATTTATTGTTGCCAATCAACCTACCCCCAAACATCCATCCATCCATTTTCTACCGCTTATTCCCTTTTGGGGTCGCGGGGGGCGCTGTTGCCTATCTCAGCTACAATCGGGCGGAAGGCGGGGTACATCCTGGACAAGTCGCCACCTCATCGCAGGGCCAACACAGATAGACAGACAACATTCACACTCACATTCACACACTGGGGACCATTTAGTGTTGCCAATCAACCTACCCCCAAACATAGTATATATAAAAAACAAAATGAAAGAAGATTAATCATAGTAGTATCGACTCAATACGCTCATGGGGGTGGGGCGGCGGACCGGTACTTTTCAGAGGCGGTACAATACCGGATATGATTCCAAAGACATGCACCTGGGGATAGGTTGATTGGCAACACAAAATTGGCCCTAGTGTGTGAATGTGAGTGTGAATGTTGTCTTTCTATCTGTGTTGGCCATGCAATGTCCAGGGTGTAAACCGCCTTCCGCCCAATTGTAGCTGAGATAGGCACCAGCGCCCCCCGCAACCCCAAAGGGAATAAGCGGTAGTAAATAGATGGATGGATTTGCTAATAGCTTTGAAAACGCTCACCCACACAACACAAAAGAACAGCGTATGACACACTGAACCTAAAACCGCCACTGACGCTGAGAAATTACGTATCACTGCTTTTCCTCTCTTGAATTTTCCCTTCATCTTCTGAAAGACGAATATTTCAAAAGCTGAGGAAAAAAAAGTGTTGGTTCTTCCCACAGAGTCACACATTTTGGTCTTATGCTTGATTTATGCTAGTCTCGTGGCATTTAGACAATTATGGGTGACATACTTTGTCTATGTAATTTACAGGGAGAATGAGAGCAAAAAATACTGCTACTAAAAGACCAAAATTCCATAACTTGCACCATCAGGCAGACAGACACACCAAGCTGTTATGATCCGGGTGCAAAATAAATGAGTGAAGACACGGGTTGTGGTCAGACGTTGTCACTTGGTAGGCATTATTCTTCTGTATGTATGTATGTGTGTGTACTACTGTTGCTTGGTGAGTCAAGTCAGCCATCAATGTGGCTGCCACAACATTGAAGCTCTGTGACGGAGTGTGGTATTGTATCATCACATGGCCACAGAAACACAATCACAGATACAAATGCGTCTTGTTAAAAGTTAAACACCAGCCATGCACAGTAATTATTAACTTACATGGGATGGATGGATGCCTTTGAAGTCATAGTTCTAAAAGATGCATTTATTTTAAGAGCCACCGGGATAGACTCCAGATGACAGACAGCATGCACGGAGTTCTCGCCTATCCATCCATCCATCCATCCATTTTCTACCGCTTATTCCCTTTGGGGTGGCGGGGGGCGCTGGTGCCTATCTCAGCTACAATCGGGCGGTAGGCGGGGTACACCCTGGACAACACACCCCCTCATCGCAGGACCAACACAGATAGACAGACAACATTCACACTCACATTTACACACTAGGGCCAATTTAGTGTTGCCAATCAACCTATCCCCAGGTGCATGTTTTTGGAGGTGGGGACCCACGCATTGCGAGGGAACCAACGCATTCACGGGGAGGACATGCAAACTCCACACAGAAAGATCCCGATTGAACCCAGGACTACTCAGGACCTTCGTATTGTGAGGCAGACGCACTAACCCCTCTTGCACTGTGCTGCCCAGTTCTCGCCTACTTTCTTCCTAAATATTAAAAGTTAAAGTACCACTGATTGTCACACACACACAAGGTGTGACAAAAGTATTCTCTGCATTTGACCCTTCACCCTTTATTAAACCCTGGAAGGTGAGGGGAGCAGTGGGCAGCAGCGGTGCTGCGCCCGGGAATCATTTTTGGTGATTTAACCCCCAATTCCAACCCTTGATGCTGAGTGCCAAGCAGGGAGGTAATGGGTCCCAGTTATATAGTCTTTGGTATGACTCGGCCGGGATTTGAACTCACAACCTACCGATCTCAGGTAGGCGGACACTCTAACCACTAGGCCACTAAGCAGGTCAAATATTAAAACTTGATTATAGATTTTGAGCACATTCAACAATAATAACGGTCATGATTTGGGTCAAAATAGTCGTGATATAAAATGTTTAAACCGTGGTGATCTTTTACAAACCAAACATATTAGCTGATGGATTCTGGTAGTGCGGGAGTCAGCAACAAGCAGCTCAAGATGGACCTTTTTCAAAGTAATATTAACGTTGGTACTGTTTTTTTTCCCATATACATTAGGACACTAAAACATTAAAATACAAACAAAAAATATTAAAACAACAATATTTTACAGTAAAAAAAAACAACTGGCGGCTCTGTTGCTTGAATCTTCCCGCTAAAAACAGTGGTATTGTTTTTCCATTCCATTTATTAAATTTTTTATACGCTGTAAAAAAAACACTGCTTTTACTGTAAAATTCTGGTGACAGAGCCATTTTTTGATCAATTGTATTTTTTTTATTGCAGCTTCTATTCATCCATCCATCCTCTTCCGCTTATCCGAGGTCGGGTCGCGGGGGCAGCAGCGTAAGCAGGGAAGCCCAGACTTCCCTCTCCCCTGACACTCCGTCCAGTTCTTCCCGAGGGATCCCGAGGCGTTCCCAGGCCAGCCAGGAGACATAGTCTTCCCAACGTGTCCTGGGTCTTCCCCGTGGCCTCCTACCGGTTGGACGTGCCCTAAACACCTCCCTAGGGAGGCGTTCGGGTGGCATCCTGACCAATGCCCGAACTACCTCATCTGGCTCCTCTCCATGTGGAGGAGCAGTGGCTTTACTTTGGGCTCCTCCCGGATGACAGAGCTTTTTCACCTTATCTCTAAGGGAGAGACCCGCCACCCAGTGGAGGAAACTAATTTCGGCCGCTTGTACCTGTGATTTTGTCATAACCCAAAGCTCATGACCATAGGTGAGGATGGGACCGTAGATCGACTGGTAAATTGAGAGCTTTGCCTTCCGGCTCAGCTCCTTCTTCACCACAACGGATCGATACAGCGTCCGCACTACTGAAGACGCCGCACCGATCAGCCTGAAGATCTCGCGGTTCACTCTTCCCTCACTTGTGAAAAATACTCCAAGGTACTTGAATTCCTCCACTTGGGGCAAGGTCTCCTCCCCAACCCAGAGTTGGCACTCCACCCTTTTCCGGGCGAGAACCATGGACCATTTTGCAGCCATATTGAACCATATTGCAGCTTATGTAAAAAATATATATTGTTAATGTATTATATATATACATGTATATTCATATATTACTCACTGTTAAAGGGGAACATTATCACAATTTCGGAAGGGTTAAAACCAATAAAAATCAGTTCCCAGTGGCTTATTTCATTTTTTGAAGTTTTTCTCAAAATTTTACCCATCACGCAATATCCCGAAAAACGGCTTTAAAGTGCCGGATTTTAACCGTCATTATATCCACCTGTCCATTATCCTGTGATGTCACAGCGTGACCACACAGAAACAAACATGGCGGATAGCACAGAAAGGTATAGCGATAATAGCTCGGAATCAGACTCGGATTTCAGCGCCCTAAGCCAGTGGTTCTCAACATTTTTTCAGTTATGTACCCCCTGTGAACATTTTTTTAATTCAAGTACCCCCTAATCAGAGCAAAGCATTTTTAGTTGAAAAAAAGAGATAAAGACGTAAAATACAGCACTATGTCATCAGTTTCTGATTTATTAAATTGTATAACAGTGCAAAATATTGCTCATTTGTTGTGGTCTTTCTTGAACTATTTGGAAAAAACTATATAAAAATAACTAAAAATTTGTTGAAAAAAACAAGTGATTCAATTATAAATAAAGATTTGTACACATAGAAGTAATCATCAACTTAAAGTGCCCTCTTTGGGGATTGTAATAGAGATCCATCTGGATTCATCAACTTCATTCTAAACATTTCTTCACAAAAAAATACATCTTTAACATTAATATTTATGGAACATCTCCACAAAAAATCTAGTTGTCAACACTGAATATTGTATTGTTGTATTTTTTATCACAGTTTATGAACTTACATCCATATTTTGTTGAAGTATTTTTCAATAAATATATTTATCAAGGATTTTTGAATTGTTGCTATTTTTAGAATATTTAGAAAAAATCTCACGTACTCCTTGGCATACCTTCTAGTACCCCCAAGGGTACGCGTACCCCCATTTGAGAACCACTGCCCTAAGCGATTCAACAGATTACGCATGTATTGAAACAGATGGTTGAACTATGGACGCAGGTAGCGAAAACGAAATTGAAGAAGAAACTGAAGCTATTGAGCCATATCACGACAGACAGCGGCACGGGAGGAAGCGAGGACGAATTCGGCGATCGCCTTCTAACCAACGATTGGTATGTGTTTGTTTGGCATTAAATGTGGGTGGAGGGAAAGGCTGGAGGCAAATATAGCTACAAATGAGGCATAATGATGCAATATGTACATGCAGCTAGCCTAAATAGCATGTTAGCATCGATTAGCTTGCAGTCATGCCGTGACCAAATATGTCTGATTAGCACACTCCACATAAGTCAATAACATCAACAAAACTCACCTTTGTGCATTCATGCACAACCTTATAAGTTTGGTGGACAAAATGAGACAGAAAAAGAAGTGGCATTAATCACGTCTTAGCCAACATATCCAGGGGGTTTGCCTCGCTCGTCTGTGGGAAGAGACTGCCGTCGTCCCTTAATAGGTCGCACTCCGGCAGATTCAGTGGTGGTCTATTTTCCAATATTGCAGATTTCGTTGACTTTATCGTTGGAAATGGATCTGCTTTGAGTGTCGCAGGATATCCACACATTCTTGCCAGGGGGATTAGACAGAGAGACAAAAACAACAACAGCAAATACAACAATGACAACAAAAACAACAACAACAATAGAACAACACCAGCACACACAATATGTACAAATACGATCGTAAAAGTGATAGCAAATAAGCAGTTAGTGAAATAAATAATAATATAGAAATGACATTGAGCATTTTTACACTAAAACTAGAGCAATACAAATACCAATAGAAAAAGCGCTATTGATCATGAACAATACCAATAGTTTACCTCTATTATCAACAATACAGTTGTTCAAATGCAACATTACGTATACATAATAACTAGAAAGATAAATAAAATTAAAAAAATAAATAAATAAATAAAAAGGAATACTGAAAGATGGAGGGGAAGAGAGAGAGGCAACCTATATTAATCTTGTAGATTGTTATAATAACAATAGGTTAAGTTTTGTCAGTATGCCATGTGTTACCCAGTTTACCCTAGGGCAACAACGTGATATGTATCTTACCGGAGAAATCATTGGATTATTCGTCGTCCTGCAGCAGCCGTTTAAAAGGCAGCTGTGAGCTTGGCTCCTCAGCTTCTCTCTGAGACACTGGGTGTTCACCGCAGCCAACCGACCTCGAGGTATGTCTTTACAATCTTTAAAATCTCACTAAAACACTATTAAAACAATAAGCAGATAAGGGATCTTCCAGAATTATCCTAGTAAATGTGTCTAATTACATCTGAAATGCTCGCACTGCCGACGCCCGAAGCCGTGGCTTTTTTTTCTTCTTTTTTTTTCTAGTCCTTCACTATCAATATCCTAATTCACAAATCTTTCATCCTTGCTCAAATTAATGGGGAAACTGTCGCTTTCTCGGTCCAAATTGCTCTTACTGCTGGTGGCTCCCATTAAAAACAATGTGAATATGTGTGGAGCCCTGCAACTCGTGACGTCACGCGCACATACTTCCGGTACAGGCAGGGCTTTTCTATTAGCGACCAAAAGTTGCGAACTTTATCGTTGATGTTCTCTACTAAATCCTTTCAGCAAAAATATGGCAATATCGCGAAATGATCAAGTATGACACATAGAATGGACCTGCTATTCCCGTTTAAATAAGAAAATCTAATTTCAGTAGGCCTTTAAATTGGATCCGGGATGCAAAGGGGAGCGATTTGAGGATGGGTTTGATATGATCCCGGTTGCAAACTCTCGTCAGGATCCTCGCTGCGCTGTTTTGAATATACTGGAGTTTTTTGATGCTCTTTTTGGGGACCCTGACGAGAAGTACGTTGCAGTAATTAAGTATTTTTTTAATAACTAAAGTAAATGGACACATTGTTCGAAAAACCCACTATTTCGCATGTTTTGTGTTTCCTATGCTTCACTGATCGTGTTTTAGTCTTAATTTTTTATTTCATGTCTAGGGTGTACCCCGCCTTCCGCCCGAATGCAGCTGAGATAGGCTCCAGCGACCCCCCGCGACCCCAAAAAGGGACAAGCGGTAGATAATGGATGGATGGTTAAGCTTTTTTGTTTTAAATATTGGTTTATACAGTAGTACTTTAAAACATATTAAAATGGAAAGTGCTTAACATAGCAAATCTAATTATTTTTTTCTTTTTATCTGGCGGGCGTTGTGTCCTACTCTGTTTGGTGGTCCTTGAATGCACTGTAAAAACACCCATGTATGTTTTTCTCTCAGTAAAGTTTGATCACTCTGAGAGACAGTAAGCCAGCACAGCTGTAGGATCAATGTGGACAATTGAATAGCTTAGTTGCTCCGACAGTGATGTGCTTATATATGTTTAGATTAGAGTAAGCAATTTCTTAATGGGGAAAGATGTTAATGTATCTTGTTTCCATGTGAGCATTTAAGTTAGTGAGCTGGCGCCAGTCCGTCCGTGAGTTTATTAAAGTACGGCTATCAAGCACGTTTTTTCAATCATTTTGATTTAAAACAGTAAAACTAACCGTAGGGAGTTTTACCGTGGTCATCATTACCTACTAGAAAACACTTGGGTCTAAACTTGTGATTTACATAACTTAGGCGGACCCTTTCAGTCTTTTCGTTTTTCAGCAGTGACACATTTTTACATGTGATGTATGTAAACAATTTTCCTTTTTTCTGAAGGATCATTACCTTTGCCAGAGGAGAGCTACACCTTCAAGATGAGGCGGCTCGCCCCAGTCAGCCCTGTGTCCCCAATGCTGAAACATCCTTCCAAATCTACACCAACCTAGTGACTATCATTAGCAGTAGTAGCGCAGTGTTTGGGAGCTAGATTTCGGAGGTAGCTTTTCGCATGTGTGTTTGAGGTGGCCAGAGTTTTAATAGTCTGAATGATAATGTCCTGTAGGCAGGTAAAGAGATGGTCTGAGAAGGGTGCAGTGCTACCAGCTAAAGTTGGTGGTCCCTGGCTTTGATTGATTGATTGAGACTTTTATTAGTAGATTGCACAGTACAGTACATATTCCGTACAATTGACCACTAAATGGTAACACCCGAATAAGTTTTGCAACTTGTTTAAGTCGGGGTCCACGTTGATCAATTCATGGTACAAATATATACTATCAGCATAATACAGTCATCACACAAGTTAATCATCATACCCCGATTTAAACAAGTTGAAAAACCTATTTGGGTGTTACCATTTAGTCGTCAATTGTACGGAATATGTACTGAACTGTGCAATCTACTAATAAAAGTTTCAATCAATCAATCAAAAAAGAATATATACAATGAATTATTTGCATTATTTACAATCAGCGGGGTGGGATGTGGAGAAGGGTTAGGGCGGGGGGAGTTAGGTTTGGTTGATATCAGTACTTCAGTCATCAACAAATACATCATCTGAGAAATGGACATTGAAACAGTGTAGGTCTGACTTCGTAGGATATGTACAGCAAGCAGTGACCTGGGTTCATTTGTGAAGTGCATAGTCCCTGGAAAACAAACATTCCTTTCCTCACAATGATATTATTTCAGTCACATTATTTGTATTTCCACGACTTTCTGCGTTTAATAGTAGACTCAGTTTTTATTGGCCAACTCTGAGATTTTGTCAATCATAGAGCTCTTTCAGTAGTTAAAAGTACAATATTTTTGCTGTATTTATGTATTGCTCCTAATTTCAAGACAAATGTTTACAATAATAAATGTATATGTTACATGGTGAATTATTTGGTCAAAAGGAAACCAAAACGAAAAGTTAACAATCTTATGGAGTAATTCAACACAAGGTGACGGCATCATTTCACGTAGCAGTCACAAAAGTAAGCCCCTTTGCACCAAGAAATGATATGAAAGTATTAAACACACATATTTTTAGCAATACAAGACAGTGTGGTTTGCCTCACAGCCAAGAAATGTGTGCTCTAATCTCCATTACACTACATCTGTGCTTGTGAGGGTTTCCCTTGAGTAATCTACATTCTTCCTCCTCGTCCAAAGTATGCATGTTTGGTTAATTTGAGACTCTAAATCTGTTCATTGGTGTTAATGTGACTATGACTGGTTGTTTGTCCATACAGATGTGGATAAAATAGTTGGTATTCTTCTATGAAAGAAAGAAAAAAAAACCACAAAACTCACCGAAATAACTTTAATCTGACAAAAGTGATAATTTAGGAAAGTAGACAGGAATTTGCCAAAATGCATATTGACAAATTACAATGATTCAGGGAGAAAAATATGGGACTTTTTGGCAGGCCACAGCAGCTCTATGTTCCCACATGCAAAAATGAAGCATAGAGACAAATGAAGATCATACCTACTGGGAAAACCTTTTTTCAGTGATGTAGCCCCTGTGAACATTTTTTTAATTCAAGTACCCCCTAATCAGAGCAAAGCATTTTTGGTTGAAAAAAAAAGATAAGGAAGTAAAATACTACACTATGTCATCAGTTTCTGATGTGTTAAGTTGTATAGCAGTGCAAAATATTGCTCATTTGTAGTGGTCTTTCTTGAACTATTTGTAAAAAAAAGATAAAAAATAACTAAAAACTTGTTGGAAAATAAACAGGTGATACAATTATAAATGGAGAGTTCTACACATAGAAGTAATAATCAACTTAAAGTGCCCTCTTTGGGGATTGTAATAGGGATCCATCTTGATTCATGAACTTAATTCTGTCAGGGGTATTTGTTGTTGACGAACCCCAAGATGCAGAGACGGAGGCAGGCATAGAATATGAAAACATGATTTAATTAAAACTAAAGAACAAACAAAAAGCACGCACGTGGGCGGAATAACAAACTAAGGGAGCTAGCACTGGAAGCTAGAAAACAAAAAGGAATTTTAGCATGGAAGCTAGTGGATAGCAAACAGACAAACTGGAAATAACTAATGGCTAACAAGAACAGCTTACCGCTACGACGACCAGGACAAAATGTAGCACGACAGGTAATAGCTGAAAAGAATCACAGACAAGACAACAGCAACATATGGCAACGACAAGTCCGAATGACAATACAATGATCCAGCAACTGACACAAGACAAAGCAGGTACAAATAGGAGCAGGCTGATTGGCAACGGGTGTGGCCAGGTGCCAATCAGCCGCAGCTGAGGAGGAACACAGCACTCAGGGAACAAGACAGGAAGCTGACAAAATAAGAGCCCTAGACAGGAACTAAAGACAGGAGATACTAAACACAGAGGAAACAGACAAATGCAGAGGAAAAAACTAAAACATAGACAAACTGTCAGGGGAAAGCCTGACAAATTCTAAACATATCTTCACAAAAAAAATAAATCTTTAACATCAATATTTATGGAACATGTCCACAAAAAAATCTAGCTGTCAACACTGAATATTGCATTGTTGTATTTTTTTTCACAGTTTATGAACTTACATTCATATTTTGTTGAAGTATTATTCAATAAATATATTTGTAAATGATTTTTTTTAATTGTTGCTATTTTTAGAATATTTTTTTTAAATCTCACGTACCCCTTGGCATACCTTCTAGTACCCGCAGGGGTACGCATACCACCATTTGAGAACCCCTGTTCTCGGCTGTTTGGCTGCATATGATACAGATTGTATGTACAGGGTACAAAAAAATCTCGAAATCTGCTGACAGGTCATGTGTCCTCAAAAATGGCTAATTGTAAAGTCTTATTCTGAATTGATCTTATGTGAGTCATGCTCTCATGTTTGATGATAATGAAGCATTCTATTAGTCTGTGGAAAGAGCTGAAACATGCATTCAAAAGAAGGCACCCGTCAAACCTGAGCGAGGGGGGTCAACTGGCTCATTAGCAATGGGCCAACATACAGTACATCCATCCATCCATTTTCTACCGCTTATCCCTTTTAGGGTTGCAGGGGATGCTGGGGCCTCTCTCAGCTGCATTCGGGCGAAAGGCAGGGTAGACCCTGGACAAGTCGCCACCTCATCACAGGGCCAACACAGATATACAACATTCACACACACATTCACACACTAGGGCATGTCAACAGTAATTACAGTAATTACTTCAAAAGGTTGTGCAACAAAAATATTAGGGTAAAGGTATAGTTTGCCCAGGGCTCCAAATGACATTTTCCTAATCTAATAACAAAAATATAAGAACTATATAATGCTGTCAATTCCGATACCGATCATCCATGAGTGAGTTTGGCTGATACTAATTGCATGTATGAACTGCAAATGTTTGTATTTATTCATAATTACAGTTGAGTAAAAATATCAATACAATATTTAAACTAGTTACGTATTCTCTTTTACGTATACATGCAGTTGTTTGAGCAAAACAAAGTAAACATACATTTATCTATATACATATTCACATATGTATACATACATATATGTATACATATACATATATATATATATATATATATATATATATATATATATATACATATATATACACATATATATATACCTATATATATATACATATATATATACCTATATATATATATATATATATATACCTATATATATATATACATACATATATACATACCTATATATATATATATATATATATATATATATATTTATACCTATATATATATATGTATATATATATATGTATATATAGGTATATATATATTTATATATATATATATACCTATATATATATATATATATATATACCTATATACATATATATATGTATGTATATATATATATATATATATATATATATATATGTATATATATATATATATATATATATATATATATATATATATATATATATACACATACATAAACACATATATATACTAGGGGTGTAACGGTACGTGTATTTGTATTGAACCGTTCCGATACGGGGGTTTCGGTTCGGTTCGGAGGTGAACTGAACGTCACGGAGATATTAAGTAGCGCACCGCAGGTTTTGTAAACAATGCACACCGAGGCACCGTGAATTGATTTACGTGGACCCCGACTTAAACACGTTTAAACACGATTTACATGGACCCCAACTTAAACAAGTTGAAAAACTTATTCGGGTGCTACCATTCGGGTGTTACCATTTATCGGTCAATTGTACGGAATATGTACTGTACTGTGCAGTCTACTAATAAACGTTTCAATCAATCAATAAAAAAAACAACAGCACACGGCATGCTAGCAGCGATCAAGGTATATGATAGACTGACCACACCTTCTCTTTTCACGGGTTATGTCCTCTTTGCGGAGCTGTCCAGGTGGAGTTTCTTAAATGCCTCAAATGTCCGGCATTTTAAGTTAATGGTTGCGTGTATTTTCAATGTACGTTCAGCGTTAAGAAGGGGTTAAAAACAAACAAAAAAAAGTGGCGCATGGCAGCAACATTCGTGAGGGACGGGGAGACAGAGAGAGCGAGAGAGTTATGATAAATGCGCATGCGTCGCCAGGCTCTGCTTTTTAACCATAGATTTATCAGATTTTATTTTTTGTTATCTATAGCAGGGGTGTCAAAACTGTGCCTCGGAGGCCATTTGCGGCCCACAGCTAATGTTTAAAGGCCCACAACACATTCTAAAAATACTATTAAAATAGAAAAAAACATAAACAAAAGTGAAATAAAAAAGCTTAAAGGCTACATGTAATTTAAGTTGCAACGTTGAGTAATAAAACAAAGCTTTTTTTTTCTTTCAAACTGTCATTGCTCAAAACATAATATTTTATCAAAATCAATGTTATTATGAATTTTTGACCTATCCAAGTTTCCGATTACTTCACATCAAATATTCCACTAAGAAAAATGTTTTTGGTGGAAAATTTGGCAAATGTGTTAAATAAATAATCCAAAAATGTATATTTTGTTGTTTTCTTACTGTATCGAAAATGAACCGAACCGTGACCTCTGAACCGAGGTACGTCCATCCATCCATCCATTTCCTACCGCTTATTCCCTTTCCGGGTCGCGGGGGGCGCTGGCGCCTATCTCAGCTACCGAACCAAAATTTTTGTGTACCGTTACACCCCTAATATATATACACATATATATATATATATATATATATATATATATATATATATATATATATATATATATATATATTCATATATACATGTATATATATATATATATATATATATTTATATATACATGTATATATGTATATATACATGTATATATATATACATATATATACACATACATATATATATACACATATATATATATATATATATACATATATATATGTATGTATGTATGTGTGTATATATATATATATATATATATATATATATATATATATATATATATATATATATATATATATATATATATATACACATATATATACATTTATATATATATATATATTTATAGAAAATGGTTGGATGGATGAATATATAATATAATTTATTATCATAATCATTAATGAAATCATTAGATTTTTGCCTTCAAAGTCCTCCTTTGTCCAGTGTCTTATTTCCTGAACTTATAAACAATAAAAAGAAAAAAAGATTTATTGAAAATATCCATCGAATCACTCTCATATCGATCATACACTGACCCTTCCCCAGGTAATGACACTATGTATCGATTTGCCCTCTCTTTACATCTGGCCGTTATACTACAAAATATTTGTCATGATTAAAAGCACTTTTTTTTTAAATGATAATTTCAGCCAAATGGATTTAATAGACGTCTTTATGCGTGATCATTCACAAGAGGATTTAAAAACGGTTGCTGCTAAACCGTCGTAGGCGATCATACTCTTTTCCAAACACTGCTTTTGAAAAGTGGCGTTAACCTTTTTCTCCTTGCGTGTGGCATATCATACATGGTTGAACCAAGAAGAGGGCAGGTTTTAATAACTGTGTTTTTTTTAGATATGATCGCCCTCAACACGGACTAAAGGCTATCCGCTTTAAACTGACCTTTTAAAAGGTACAGTACCATTGCGTTCATCATGTCCTCTTTGAATGTTAAACATATATTTCTTGTTTATCCACAATCAATCAACCAATCAGACTTTATACATACAGTGCTTTTCATACATAAAAGAAATGCAACACAACACACACACATAAGCAACTATATGAAGAAATTAATGCATGGCTGAGTACAGAGGAGACATGTGAGTAAAAACTATCACAGGAGCCATCTGCACCAGGAGGTCATCAGACCATGGCCACCAGGACGCTGACACAAAAGCGCCCCCACAGCACGGCCAATGACCCCTGAGGCAGATGGCTCCCTCTAAAAAATGTTGGAGAGTAAAAATAATAAAACTTGTAAAATAGTAAGAACCATGAGTAGAGATAAAGGGTCAAATACATGTAAGACATATGAAGATAAAACATTTTTTAATTACAATAATAATAAATAAATAAAAAAGATACAAATATAATGAATATACCGTATAATAAATTAAATATATTAGATATATTATTAATACATATTAGATATATTATAATACATAAATAGAACTAAATAAAATATTGCATAATTAATAAGATAAAACGTAAAATACAAATTACTCTAATAAAATAATTAATATTAGGTAAAAGTTGACTCAAAATGGTGGGTCTTAAGCATGCTCTTAAAAACATGAACGTTCTCCACAGCCCTAAAGTCTTTTAGCAAGCTGTTCCATAAATGGGTTCCATTTAGGTGGAAAGTTGCCATCCTGCGACTTTGTGTTCTGACTTTTGGAATAATTAGTAGATGAGTGTCGGAGGACGTCAGGTTTGTAGGGGTAAAATCTGAACAATAAGAAGGCCCAGTACCTTAAAAATATTTGTAAACCACAAGAATATCTGCCCTCTGAGCTAATTTAGCCCCATTCCCCTGCTCGTTAATTCCCCAAATAAATATACTGAATACAAATCCACAAAGTCTTGTATTCTCGTAAATCCATAATGAATTATTTTTCTAGCCTCCAATGTTTCCACCTGTCATCACAGACTAGCAGGAAGTTCGCTTTTTTGTCTTTTTGTCCTTGATTGTACATTAATGGAATACTGTAAATGTGTATGTGTCATTTGTAGGCAGGACAAAAACATGTCTCCATTACTGTCATGGTTATAGTGAGGTCATGCTATTGTAATCCTTCAGCAAATCTGCGATGGAACAATTAGAACACACTGCTTTTAGTGCTTTTGGCTTCAATTTCAAATTCCCTTTATTTCCCAGAATGCCACTGTTGTGGTGCCAGATGAATGCAGCCGACCTTCTATTAGGGAGGCTTTAAACTCTGCTCAGATCTGAACGCTGGATTTCCAACGATGACAATGTCTGTAATGCTCAATTAGGTTGGTCTGAACACTCTATGGTTTAAAGGCCTACTGAAATTAGATTTTCTTATTTAAACGGGGATAGCAGGTCAATTCTATGTGTCATACTTGATCATTTCGCGATATTGCTGGAAGGATTTAGTAGAGAACATCGACGATAAAGTTTGCTAATAAAAAAGTCTTGCCTTTACCGGAAGTCGCAGACAACGACGTCACCCGTGTGAGGGCTCCTCACATAGTCACATTGTTTATAATGGGGGCCTCCAACAAAAAGAGCTATTTGGACAGAGAAAACGACAATTTCCCCAATATTTTGAGTGAGGATTAAAGATTTGTGGCTGAGGGTATCGATAGCGAAGGACT